>NC_079199.1:77349606-77649606 GCF_029499605.1 Hyla sarda | reverse complement strand
GCATGGCGCGGCGCAATGACGAGATACATCACTCGTCATTGCGTCTCGCAACGCATAGCAATGATGTAGGGGACGCACACCGGAGACCTGAAGCAGCGCGGACCCGACCCCGGCAACAGGTAATTATACAACTAGGGATGGGGGAGGCAACGGGGCAGCGGCGACGGCAATGGGTGCCGCTGCCCCTTATCTCCCCCTGGCTATCGGTGCAGCTGCCCCATTGCCGACACCGCTTCTCTCCCCCTGGCTATCGGCGCTGGCAATGGGACAGCGGCACCGATAGCCAGGGGGAGAGAAGGGGCAGCGGCGCCGATAGCAGGGGGAGAGAAGCGGCGGTAGCAGGGCTCTAGACCCCAGGAAAGGCAGGGGGAGAGAATCAGGCAGCGACGGCCTCTCTCCCCCTGCCTTTCCTGGGGGCTCTGTGGGGTGAGAAGCAGTGTATCGGGGTATACACATGCACACACACGCACCCTCATTTTATGAAGGATATTTGGGTTAAAAAATTCTTTTACCCAAATATCCTTGGTAAAATGAGGGTGTGTGTTATAGGCGGATGCGTGGTACACCCCGATACGGTAATGTTCCCTTATGCTGCTACCCTTTTATAATCCATAATTTTTGTGCCAGGTAGTCTAATTACTTGGCGACATAATAACAGTATGAGTGCATGGTTTGGGAAAATAGATGCAGAAGAACAAATGGATGAAAGGATGGCCGCATCTGGGAACTTTACTGTTTGCTTTTTTTCAATGCAAAGGAGGAGCATATAATTATTAAAAAGGGTATTTTTGGAGATGGACAGGCAGGCTGTAGGGGAGGAGGTAGGCCTGTATTTTGAACTTAAAAACTCAAATGGGTTTTTGGGTTAAAAATGTCTATTTTTCACTAATGCTGCTATCCTTTTATAATCCATAATTTTTGGGCATGGTAGTCTAATTACTTGGCGACATAATAACAAAATGAGTGCATGGTTTGGGAAAATAGATGCAGAAGGACAAATGGATGAAAGGATGGCCGCATCTGGCAACTTTACTGTTTGCTTTTTTTCAATGCAAAGGAGGAGCGTATAATTATTAAAAAGGGTATTTTTGGAGATGGACAGGCAGGCTGTAGGGGAGGAGGTAGAAAGAAAGAAAGAAGGGGCAGCGGCACCCATTGCCGGCGCCGCTGCCCCGTTGCCTCCCCCATCCCCGGTTGTATAATTACCTGTTGCTGGGGTCGAGTCAGCGCTGCTTCAGGCCTCCGGTGTGCATCCCCTGCGTCGTTGCTATGCGCTGCATGGCGCGGTGCAATGACGAGTGACGTCACTCGTCATTGCGTCTCGCAACGCATAGCAATGATGCAGGGGACGCACAACGGAGGCCTGAAGCAGCGCGGACCCGACCCCGGCAACAGGCAATTATACAACTAGGGATGGGGGAGGCAACGGGGCAGCGGCGACGGCAATGGGTGCCGCTGCCCCTTATCTCCCCCTGGCTATCGGTACCGCTGCCCCATTGCCAGCGCCGCTTCTCTCCCCCTGGCTATCGGTGCTGGCAATGGGACAGCGGCACCGATAGCCAGGGGGAGAGAAGGGGCAGCGGCGCCGATAGCAGGGGGAGAGAAGCGGCGGTAGCAGGGCTCTAGACCCCAGGAAAGGCAGGGGGAGAGAAGCAGGCAGCGACGGCCTCTATCCCCCTGCCTTTCCTGGGGGCTCTGTGGGGTGAGAAGCAGTGTATCGGGGTATACACATGCACACACACGCACCCTCATTTTATGAAGGATATTTGGGTAAAAACTTTTTTTACCCAAATATCCTTGGTAAAATGAGGGTGCGTGTTATAGGCCGGTGCGTTGTACACCCCGATAAATACGGTAATGTTCCCTTATGCTGCTACCCTTTTATAATCCATAATTTTTGGGCCAGGTAGTCTAATTACTTGGCGACATAATAACGGTATGAGTGCATGGTTTGGGAAAATAGATGCAGAAGGACAAATGGATGAAAGGATGTCCGCATCTGGCAACTTTACTGTTTGCTTTTTTTCAATGCAAAGGAGGAGCGTATAATTATTAAAAAGGGTATTTTTGGAGATGGACAGGCAGGCTGTAGGGGAGGAGGTAGGCCTGTATTTTGAACTTAAAAACTCAAATGGGTTTTTGGGTTCAAAATGTGTATTTTTCACTAATGCTGCTATCCTTTTATAATCCATAATTTTTCGGCATGGTAGTCTAATTACTTGGCGACATAATAACAAAATGAGTGCATGGTTTGGGAATATACATGCAGAAGGACAAATGGATGAAAGGATGGCCGCATCTGGCAACTTTACTGTTTGCTTTTTTTCAATGCAAAGGAGGAGCGTATAATTATTAAAAAGAGTATTTTTGGAGATGGACAGGCAGGCTGTAGGGGAGGAGGTAGGCCTGTATTTTGAACTTAAAAACTCAAATGGGTTTTTGGGTTCAAAATGTGTATTTTTCCCTTATGCTGCTATCCTTTTATAATCCATAATTTTGGGGCCAAGTTGTCCGATAACTTGGCAAAGTGAAAACAGTATGAGTGTATGATGGTTTGAGAACATAGGTGTAGAGGCACAAATCGAGGAAAGGATAGCAGCATATGGCAACTTAACTGTTTGTTTTTCCAAAGCAAATGAAGAGTGCATAATTATTAAAAAAGGGTATTTTTGGAGATGGACAGGCAGGCTGATAGGGAGGAGGTAGGCCTGTATTTTGAACTTAAAAACTCAAATGGGTTTTTGGGTTCAAAATATGTATTTTTCCCTTATGCTGCTATCCTTTTATAATCGATAATTTTTGGGCCAGGTAGTCTAATTACTTGGCGACATAATAACAGTATGAGTGCATGGTTTGGGAAAATAGATGCAGAAGGACAAATGGATGAAAGGATGGCCGCATCTGGCACCTTTACTGTTTGCTTTTTTTCAATGCAAAGGAGGAGCGTATAATTATTAAAAAGGGTATTTTTGGAGATGGACAGGCAGGCTGTAGGGGAGGAAGTAGAAAGAAAGAAAGAAGGGGCAGCGGCACCCATTGCCGGCGCCGCTGCCCCGTTGCCTCCCCCATCCCCGTTTGTATAATTACCTGTTGCTGGGGTCGGGTCAGCACTGCTTCAGGCCTCCGGTGTGCATCCCCTGCGTCGTTGCTATGCGCTGCATGGCGCGGTTCAATGACGAGTGACGTCACTCGTCATTGCGTCTCGCAACGCATAGCAATGATGCAGGGGACGCACACCGGAGGCCTGAAGCAGCGCAGACCCGACCCCGGCAACAGGTAATTATACAACTAGGGATGGGGGAGGCAACGGGGCAGCGGCGACGGCAATGGGTGCCGCTGCCCCTTATCTCCCCCTGGCTATCGGTGCCGCTGCCCCATTGCCGGCGCCGCTTCTCTCCCCCCGGCTATCGGCGCTGGCAATGGGACAGCGGCACCGATAGCCAGGGGGAGAGAAGGGGCAGCGGCGCCGATAGCAGGGGGAGAGAAGCGGCGGTAGCAGGGCTCTAGACCCCAGGAAAGGCAGGGGGAGAGAAGCAGGCAGCGACGGCCTCTCTCCCCCTGCCTTTCCTGGGGGCTCTGTGGGGTGAGAAGCAGTGTATCGGGGTACACACATGCACACACGCGCACCCTCATTTTATGAAGGATATTTAGGTAAAAACTTTTTTTACCCAAATATCCTTGGTAAAATGAGGGTGCGTGTTATAGGCCGGTGCGTTGTACACCCTGATAAATACGGTAATGTTCCCTTATGCTGCTACCCTTTTATAATCCATAATTTTTGGGCCAGGTAGTCTAATTACTTGGCGACATAATAACAGTATGAGTGCATGGTTTGGGAAAATAGATGCAGAAGGACAAAAGGATGAAAGGATGGCCGCATCTGGCAACTTTACTGTTTGCTTTTTTTCAATGCAAAGGAGGAGCGTATAATTATTAAAAAGGGTATTTTTGGAGATGGACAGGCAGGCTGTAGGGGAGGAGGTAGGCCTGTATTTTGAACTTAAAAACTCAAATGGGTTTTTGGGTTCAAAATGTGTATTTTTCACTAATGCTGCTATCCTTTTATAATCCATAATTTTTGTTCCAGGTAGTCTAATTACTTGGCGACATAATAACAGTATGAGTGCATGGTTTGGGAAAATAGATGCAGAAGGACAAATGGATGAAAGGATGGCCGCATCTGGCACCTTTACTGTTTGCTTTTTTTCAATGCAAAGGAGGAGCGTATAATTATTAAAAAGGGTATTTTTGGAGATGGACAGGCAGGCTGTAGGGGAGGAGGTAGGCCTGTATTTTGAACTTAAAAACTCAAATGGGTTTTTGGGTTCAAAATGTGTATTTTTCACTAATGCTGCTATCCTTTTATAAACCATAATTTTTGGGCCAGGTAGTCTAATTACTTGGCGACATAATAACAGTATGAGTGCATGGTTTGGGAAAATAGATGCAGAAGGACAAATGGATGAAAGGATGGCCGCATCTGGCAACTTTACTGTTTGCTTTTTTTCAATGCAAAGGAGGAGCGTATAATTATTAAAAAGGGTATTTTTGGAGATGGACAGGCAGGCTGTAGGGGAGGAGGTAGGCCTGTATTTTGAACTTAAAAACTCAAATGGATTTTTGGGTTCAAAATGTGTTTTTTTCACTAATGCTGCTATCCTTTTATAATCCATAATTTTTGGGCCAGGTAGTCTAATTACTTGGCGACATAATAACAGTATGAGTGCATGGTTTGGGAAAATAGATGCAGAAGGACAAATGGATGAAAGGATGGCCGCATCTGGCAACTTTACTGTTTGCTTTTTTTCAATGCAAAGGAGAGGCGTATAATTATTAAAAATCGTATTTTTGGAGATGGACAGGCAGGCTGTAGGGGAGGAGGTAGGCCTGTATTTTGAACTTAAAAACTCAAATGGGTTTTTGGGTTCAAAATTAGTTTTTTTCACTAATGCTGCTATCCTTTTATAATTCATAATGTTTGGGCCAGGTAGTCTAATTACTTGGCGACATAATAACAGTATGAGTGCATGGTTTGGGAAAATAGATGCAGAAGGACAAATGGATGGCAGGATGGCCGCATCTGGCAACTTTACTGTTTGCTTTTTTTCAATGCAAAAAAGGAGCATATAATTATTAAAAAGGGTATTTTTGGAGATGGACAGGCAGGCTGTAGGGGAGGAGGTAGGCCTGTATTTTGAACTTAAAAACTCAAATGGGTTTTTGGGTTCAAAATGTGTATTTTTCACTAATGCTGCTATCCTTTTATAATCCCTAATTTTTGGGCAAGGTAGTCTAATTACTTGGCGACATAATAACAGTATGAGTGCATGGTTTGGGAAAATAGATGCAGAAGGACAAATGGATGAAAGGATGGCCGCATCTGGCAACTTTACTGTTTGCTTTTTTTCAATGCAAAGGAGGAGCGTATAATTATTAAAAAGGGTATTTTTGGAGATGGACAGGCAGGCTGTAGGGGAGGAGGTAGGCCTGTATTTTGAACTTAAAAACTCAAATGGGTTTTTTGGGTTCAAAATGTCTATTTTTCCCTTATGCTGCTATCCTTTTATAATCCATCATTTTTGGGCCAGGTAGTCTAATTACTTGGCGACAAAATAACAGTATGAGTGCGTGGTTTGGGAAAATAGATGCAGAAGGACAAATGGATGAAAGGATGGCCGCATCTGGCAACTTTACTGTTTGCTTTTTTTCAATGCAAAGGAGGAGCGTATAATTATTAAAAAGGGTATTTTTGGAGATGGACAGGCAGGCTGTAGGGGAGGAGGTAGAAAGAAAGAAAGAAGGGGCAGCGGCACCCATTGCCGGCGCCGCTGCCCCGTTGCCTCCCCCATCCCTGGTTGTATAATTACCTGTTGCTGGGGTCGAGTCAGCGCTGCTTCAGGCCTCCGGTGTGCATCCCCTGCGTCGTTGCTATGCGCTGCATGGCGCGGTGCAATGACGAGTGACGTCACTCGTCATTGCGTCTCGCAACGCATAACAATGATGCAGGGGACGCACACCGGAGGCCTGAAGCAGCGCGGACCCGACCCCGGCAACAGGTAATTATACAACTAGGGATGGGATAGGCAACGGGGCAGCGGCGACGGCAATGGGTGCCGCTGCCCCTTATCTCCCCCTGGCTATCGGTGCCGGTGCCACATTGCCGGCGCAGCTTCGCTCCCCCTGGCTATCGGCGCTGGCAATGGGACAGCGGCACCGATAGCCAGGGGGAGAGAAGGGGCAGCGGCGCCGATAGCAGGGGGAGAGAAGCGGCGGTAGCAGGGCTCTAGACCCCAGGAAAGGCAGGGGGAGAGAAGCAGGCAGCGACGGCCTCTCTCCCCCTGCCTTTCCTGGGGGCTCTGTGAGTTGAGAAGCAGTGTATCGAGGTACACACATGCACACACACGCACCCTCATTTTATGAAGGATATTTGGGTAAAAACTTTTTTTACCCAAATATCCTTGGTAAAATGAGGGTGCGTGTTATAGGCCGGTGCGATGTACACCCCGATAAATACGGTAATGTTCCCTTATGCTGCTAACCTTTTATAATCCATAATTTTTGGGCCAGGTAATCTAATTACTTGGCGACATAATAACAGTATGAGTGCATGGTTTGGGAAAATAGATGCAGAAGGACAAATGGATGAAAGGATGGCCGCATCTGGCAACTTTACTGTTTGCTTTTTTTCAATGCAAAGGAGGAACGTATAATTATTAAAAAGGGTATTTTTGGAGATGGACAGGCAGGCTGTAGGGGAGGAGGTAGGCCTGTATTTTGAACTTAAAAACTCAAATGGGTTTTTGGGTTCAAAATGTCTATTTTTCCCTTATGCTGCTATCCTTTTATAATCCATAATTTTTGGGCCAGGTAGTCTAATTACTTGGCGACATAATAACAGTATGATTGCGTGGTTTGGGAAAATAGATGCAGAAGGACAAATGGATGAAAGGATGGCCGCATCTGGCAACTTTACTGTTTGCTTTTTTTCAATGCAAAGGAGGAGCGTATAATTATTAAAAAGGGTATTTTTGGAGATGGACAGGCAGAATGTAGGGGAGGAGGTAGAAAGAAAGAAAGAAGGGGCAGCGGCACCCATTGCCGGCGCCGCTGCCCCGTTGCCTCCCCCATCCCCGGTTGTATAATTACCTGTTGCTGGGGTCGGGTCAGCGCTGCTTCAGGCCTCCGGTGTGCATCCCCTGGGTCGTTGCTATGCGCTGCATGGCGCGGTGCAATGACGAGTGACGTCACTCGTCATTGGGTCTCGCAACGCATAACAATGATGCAGGGGACGCACACCGGAGGCCTGAAGCAGCGCGGACCCGACCCCGGCAACAGGTAATTATACAACTAGGGATGGGATAGGCAACGGGGCAGCGGCGACGGCAATGGGTGCCGCTGCCCCTTATCTCCCCCTGGCTATCGGTGCCGCTGCCCCATTGCCGGCGCCGCTTCTCTCCCCCTGGCTATCGGCGCTGGCAATGGGACAGCGGCACCGATAGCCAGGGGGAGAGAAGGGGCAGCGGCGCCGATAGCAGGGGGAGAGAAGCGGCGGTAGCAGGGCTCTAGACCCCAGGAAAGGCAGGGGGAGAGAAGCAGGCAGCGACGGCCTCTCTCCCCCTGCCTTTCCTGGGGGCTCTGTGGGGTGAGAAGCAGTGTATCGGGGTATACACATGCACACACACACACCCTCATTTTATGAAGGATATTTGGGTAAAAACTTTTTTTACCCAAATATCCTTGGTAAAATGAGGGTGCGTGTTATAGGCCGGTGCGTTGTACACCCCGATAAATACGGTAATGTTCCCTTATGCTGCTACCCTTTTATAATCCATAATTTTTGGGCCAGGTAGTCTAATTACTTGGCGACATGATAACAGTATGAGTGCATGGTTTGGGAAAATAGATGCAGAAGGACAAATGGATGAAAGGATAGCAGCATATGGCAACTTAACTGTTTGTTTTTCCAAAGCAAATGAAGAGTGCATAATTATTAAAAAAGGGTATTTTTGGAGATGGATAGGCAGGCTGATGGGGAGGAGGTAGGCCTGTATTTTGAACTTAAAAACTCAAATGGGTTTTTGGGTTCAAATATGTATTTTTCCCTTATGCTGTTATCCTTTTATAATCCATAATTTTTGGGCCAGGTAGTCTAATTACTTGGCGACATAATAACAGTATGAGTGCATGGTTTGGGAAAATAGATGCAGAAGGACAAATGGATGAAAGGATGGCCGCATCTGGCAACTTTACTGTTTGCTTTTTTTCAATGCAAAGGAGGAGCGTATAATTATTAAAAGGCTATTTTTGGAGATGGACAGGCAGGCTGTAGGGGAGGAGGTAGGCCTGTATTTTGAACTTAAAAACTCAAATGGGTTTTTGGGTTCAAAATGTGTATTTTTCCCTTATGCTGCTATCCTTTTATAATCCATAATTTTGGGGCCAGGTTGTCCGATAACTTGGCAAAGTGAAAACAGTATGAGTGTATGATGGTTACCCCTGCTATCGGCGCTGCTGCCCCTTCTCTCCCCCTGGCTATCAGTGCCGCTGCCCCATTGTTGGCGCCGATAGCCAGGGGGAGAGAAACGGCGCCGGCAATGGGGCAGCGATGTCGACAGACGGGGAAAGAAGGGGCAGCGGCACCCATTGCCGGCGCCGCTGCCCCGTTGCCTCCCCCATCCCCGGTTGTATAATTACCTGTTGCTGGGGTCGGGTCAGCGCTGCTTCAGGCCTCCGGAGTGCATTCCCTGCGTCGTTGCTATGCTTTGCATGGCGCGGCGCAATGATGAGAGACGTCACTCGTCATTGCGTCTCGCAACGCATAGCAATGATGCAGGGGACGCACAACAGAGGCCTGAAGCAGCTCGGACCCGACCCCGGCAACAGGTAATTATACAACTAGGAATGGGGGAGGCAACGGGGCAGCGGCGCCGGCAATGGGTGCCGCTGCCCCTTATGCCCCCCTGGCTATCGGTGCCGTTGCCCCATTACCGGCGCCGCTTCTCTCCCCCTGGCTATCAGCACTGGCAATGGGACAGCGGCACCGATAGCCAGGGGGAGAGAAGGGGCAGCGGCGCCGATAGCAGGGGGAGAGAAGCGGCGGTAGCAGGGCTCTAGACCCCAGGAAAGGCAGGGGGAGAGAAGCAGGCAGCGACGGCCTCTCTCCCCCTGCCTTTCCTGGGGGCTCTGTGGGTTGAGAAGCAGTGTATCGGGGTACACACATGCACACACACGCACCCTCATTTTATGAAGGATATTTGGGTAAAAACTTTTTTTACCCAAATATCCTTGGTAAAATGAGGGTGCGTGTTATAGGCCGGTGCGATGTACACCCCGATAAATATGGTAATGTTCCCTTATGCTGCTAACCTTTTATAATCCCTAATTTTTGGGCCAGGTAATCTAATTACTTGGCGACATAATAACAGTATGAGTGCATGGTTTGGGAAAATAGATGCAGAAGGACAAATGGATGAAAGGATGGCCGCATCTGGCAACTTTACTGTTTGCTTTTTTTCAATGCAAAGGAGGAGCGTATAATTATTAAAAAGGGTATTTTTGGAGATGGACAGGCAGGCTGTAGGGGAGGAGGTAGGCCTGTATTTTGAACTTAAAAACTCAAATGGGTTTTTGGGTTCAAAATGTGTATTTTTCACTAATGCTGCTATCCTTTTATAATCCATCATTTTTGGGCCAGGTAGTCTAATTACTTGGCGACATAATAACAGTATGAGTGCATGGTTTGGGAAAATAGATGCAGAAGGACAAATGGATGAAAGGATGGCCGCATCTGGCAACTTTACTGTTTGCTTTTTTTCAATGCAAAGGAGAGGCATATAATTATTAAAAATCGTATTTTTGGAGATGGACAGGCAGGCTGTAGGGGAGGAGGTAGGCCTGTATTTTGAACTTAAAAACTCAAATGGGTTTTTGGGTTCAAAATGTGTTTTTTTCACTAATGCTGCTATCCTTTTATAATTCATAATGTTTGGGCCAGGTAGTCTAATTACTTGGCGACATAATAACAGTATGAGTGCATGGTTTGGGAAAATAGATGCAGAAGGACAAATGGATGAAAGGATGGCCGCATCTGGCAACTTTACTGTTTGCTTTTTTTCAATGCAAAGGAGGAGCGTCTAATTATTAAAAAGGGTATTTTTGGAGATGGACAGGCAGGCTGTAGGGGAGGAGGTAGGCCTGTATTTTGAACTTAAAAACTCAAATGGGTTTTTGGGTTCAAAATGTCTATTTTTCCCTTATGCTGCTATCCTTTTATAATCCATAATTTTTGGGCCAGGTAGTCTAATTACTTGGCGACATAATAACAGTATGAGTGCGTGGTTTGGGAAAATAGATGCAGAAGGACAAATGGATGAAAGGATGGCCGCATCTGGCAACTTTACTGTTTGCTTTTTTTCAATGCAAAGGAGGAGCGTATAATTATTAAAAGGCTATTTTTGGAGATGGACAGGCAGGCTGTAGGGGAGGAGGTAGGCCTGTATTTTGAACTTAAAAACTCAAATGGGTTTTTGGGTTCAAAATGTGTATTTTTCCCTTATGCTGCTATCCTTTTATAATCCATAATTTTGGGGCCAGGTTGTCCGATAACTTGGCAAAGAGAAAACAGTATGAGTGTATGATGGTTTGGGAACATAGGTGTAGAAGCACAAATCGATGAAAGGATAGCAGCATCTGGCAACTTAACTGTTTGTTTTTCCAAAGCAAATGAAGAGTGCATAATTATTAAAAAAAGGGTATTTTTGGAGATGGACAGGCAGGCTGATGGGGAGGAGGTAGGCCTGTATTTTGAACTTAATAACTCAAATGGGTTTTTGGGTTCAAAATATGTATTTTTCCCTTATGCTGCTATCCTTTTATAATCCATAATTTTTGGGCCAGGTAGTCTAATTACTTGGCGACATAATAACAGTATGAGTGCATGGTTTGGGAAAATAGATGCAGAAGGACAAATGGATGAAAGGATGGCCGCATCTGGCACCTTTACTGTTTGCTTTTTTTCAATGCAAAGGAGAGGCGTATAATTATTAAAAATCGTATTTTAGGAGATGGACAGGCAGGCTGTAGGGGAGGAGGTAGGCCTGTATTTTGAACTTAAAAACTCAAATGGGTTTTTGGGTTCAAAATTAGTTTTTTTCACTAATGCTGCTATCCTTTTATAATTCATAATGTTTGGGCCAGGTAGTCTAATTACTTGGCGACATAATAACAGTATGAGTGCGTGGTTTGGGAAAATAGATGCAGAAGGACAAATGGATGAAAGGATGGCCGCATCTGGCACCTTTACTGTTTGCTTTTTTTCAATGCAAAGGAGGAGCGTATAATTATTAAAAAGGGTATTTTTGGAGATGGACAGGCAGGCTGTAGGGGAGGAGGTAGAAAGAAAGAAAGAAGGGGCAGCGGCACCCATTGCCGGCGCCGCTTCCCTGTTGCCTCCCCCATCCCCGGTTGTATAATTACCTGTTGCTGGGGTCGGGTCTGCGCTGCTTCAGGACTCCGGGGTGCATCCCCTGCGTCGTTGCTATGCGCTGCATGGCGCGGCGCAATGACGAGTGACATCACTCGTCATTGCGTCTCGCAATGCATAGCAATGATGTAGGGGACGCACACCGGAGGCCTGAAGCAGCGCGGACCCGACCCCGGAAACAGGTAATTATACAACTAGGGATGGGGAGGCAACGGGGCAGCGGCGACGGCAATGGGTGCCGCTGCCCCTTATCTCCCCCTGGCTATCGGTGCAGCTGCCCCATTGCCAACACCGCTTCTCTCCCCCTGGCTATCGGCGCTGGCAATGGGACAGCGGCACCGATAGCCAGGGGGAGAGAAGGGGCAGCGGCGCCGATAGCGGGGGGAGAGAAGAGGCGGTAGCAGGGCTCTAGACCCCAGGAAAGGCAGGGGGAAAGAAGCAGGCAGCGACGGCCTCTCTCCCCCTGCCTTTCCTGGGGGCTCTGTGGGGTGAGAAGCAGTGTATCGGGGTATACACATGCACACACACGCACCCTCATTTTATGAAGGATATTTGGGTAAAAAAATTATTTTACCCAAATATCCTTGATAAAATGAGGGTGTGTGTTATAGGCGGATGCGTGGTACACCCCGATAAATACGGTAATGTTTCCTTATGCTGCTACCCTTTTATAATTCATAATGTTTGGGCCAGGTAGTCTAATTACTTGGCGACATAATAACAGTATGAGTGCATGGTTTGGGAAAATAGATGCAGAAGGACAAATGGATGAAAGGATGGCCGCATCTGGCAACTTTACGGTTTGCTTTTTTTCAATGCAAAGGAGGAGCGTATAATTATTAAAAAGGGTATTTTTGGAGATGGACAGGCAGGCTGTAGGGGAGGAGGTAGGCCTGTATTTTGAACTTAAAAACTCAAATGGGTTTTTGGGTTCAAAATGTGTATTTTTCACTAATGCTGCTATCCTTTTATAATCCATAATTTTTGGGCCAGGTAGTCTAATTACTTGGCGACATAATAACAGTATGAGTGCATGATTTGGGAAAATAGATGCAGAAGGACAAATGGATGAAAGGATGGCCGCATCTGGCAACTTTACTGTTTGCTTTTTTTCAATGCAAAGGAGAGGCGTATAATTATTAAAAATCATATTTTTGGAGATGGACAGGCAGGCTGTAGGGGAGGAGGTAGGCCTGTATTTTGAACTTAAAAACTCAAATGGGTTTTTGGGTTCAAAATGTGTTTTTTTCACTAATGCTGCTATCCTTTTATAATTCATAATGTTTGGGCCAGGTAGTCTAATTACTTGGCGACATAATAACAGTATGAGTGCATGGTTTGGGAAAATAGATGCAGAAGGACAAATGGATGAAAGGATGGCCGCATCTGGCAACTTTACTGTTTGCTTTTTTTCAATGCAAAGGAGGAGCGTATAATTATTAAAAAAGGGTATTTTTGGAGATGGACAGGCAGGCTGTAGGGGAGGAGGTAGGCCTGTATTTTGAACTTAAAAACTCAAATGGGTTTTTGGGTTCAAAATGTGTATTTTTCACTAATGCTGCTATCCTTTTATAATCCATAATTTTTGGGCCAGGTAGTCTAATTACTTGGCGACATAATAACAGTATGAGTGCATGATTTGGGAAAATAGATGCAGAAGGACAAATGGATGAAAGGATGGCCGCATCTGGCAACTTTACTGTTTGCTTTTTTTCAATGCAAAGGAGAGGCGTATAATTATTAAAAATCATATTTTTGGAGATGGACAGGCAGGCTGTAGGGGAGGAGGTAGGCCTGTATTTTGAACTTAAAAACTCAAATGGGTTTTTGGGTTCAAAATGTGTTTTTTTCACTAATGCTGCTATCCTTTTATAATTCATAATGTTTGGGCCAGGTAGTCTAATTACTTGGCGACATAATAACAGTATGAGTGCATGGTTTTGGAAAATAGATGCAGAAGGACAAATGGATGAAAGGATGGCCGCATCTGGCAACTTTACTGTTTGCTTTTTTTCCAATGCAAAGGAGGAGCGTATAATTATTAAAAAGGGTATTTTTGGAGATGGACAGGCAGGCTGTAGGGGAGGAGGTAGGCCTGTATTTTGAACTTAAAAACTCAAATGGGTTTTTGGGTTCAAAATGTCTATTTTTCCCTTATGCTGCTATCCTTTTATAATCCATAATTTTGGGGCCAGGTTGTCCGATAACTTGGCAAAGAGAAAACAGTATGAGTGTATGATGGTTTGGGAACATAGGTGTAGAAGCACAAATCGATGAAAGGATAGCAGCATCTGGCAACTTAACTGTTTGTTTTTCCAAAGCAAATGAAGAGTGCATAATTATTAAAAAAGGGTATTTTTGGAGATGGACAGGCAGGCTGATGGGGAGGAGGTAGGCCTGTATTTTGAACTTAAAAACTCAAATGGGTTTTTGGGTTCAAAATATGTATTTTTCCCTTATGCTGCTATCCTTTTATAATCCATAATTTTTGGGCCAGGTAGTCTAATTACTTGGCGACATAATAACAGTATGAGTGCATGGTTTGGGAAAATAGATGCAGAAGGACAAATGGATGAAAGGATGGCCGCATCTGGCACCTTTACTGTTTGCTTTTTTTCAATGCAAAGGAGAGGCGTATAATTATTAAAAATCGTATTTTTGGAGATGGACAGGCAGGCTGTAGGGGAGGAGGTAGGCCTGTATTTTGAACTTAAAAACTCAAATGGGTTTTTGGGTTCAAAATTTGTTTTTTTCACTAATGCTGCTATCCTTTTATAATTCATAATGTTTGGGCCAGGTAGTCTAATTACTTGGCGACATAATAACAGTATGAGTGCGTGGTTTGGGAAAATAGATGCAGAAGGACAAATGGATGAAAGGATGGCCGGATCTGGCACCTTTACTGTTTGCTTTTTTTCAATGCAAAGGAGGAGCGTATAATTATTAAAAAGGGTATTTTTGGAGATGGACAGGCAGGCTGTAGGGGAGGAGGTAGAAAGAAAGAAAGAAGGGGCAGCGGCACCCATTGCTGGCGCCGCTTCCCTGTTGCCTCCCCCATCCCCGGTTGTATAATTACCTGTTGCTGGGGTCGGGTCAGCGCTGCTTCAGGACTCCGGGGTGCATCCCCTGCGTCGTTGCTATGCGCTGCATGGCGCGGCGCAATGACGAGTGACATCACTCGTCATTGCGTCTCGCAATGCATAGCAATGATGTAGGGGACGCACACCGGAGGCCTGAAGCAGCGCGGACCCGACCCCGGAAACAGGTAATTATACAACTAGGGATGAGGGAGGCAACGGGGCAGCGGCGACGGCAATGGGTGCCGCTGCCCCTTATCTCCCCCTGGCTATCGGTGCAGCTGCCCCATTGCCAACACCGCTTCTCTCCCCCTGGCTATCGGCGCTGGCAATGGGACAGCGGCACCGATAGCCAGGGGGAGAGAAGGGGCAGCGGCACCGATAGCGGGGGGAGAGAAGAGGCGGTAGCAGGGCTCTAGACCCCAGGAAAGGCAGGGGGAGAGAAGCAGGCAGCGACGGCCTCTCTCCCCCTGCCTTTCCTGGGGGCTCTGTGGGGTGAGAAGCAGTGTATCGGGGTATACACATGCACACACACGCACCCTCATTTTATGAAGGATATTTGGGTAAAAAAATTATTTTACCCAAATATCCTTGATAAAATGAGGGTGTGTGTTATAGGCGGATGCGTGGTACACCCCGATAAATACGGTAATGTTCCCTTATGCTGCTACCCTTTTATAATCCATAATTTTTGGGCCAGGTAGTCTAATTACTTGTCGACATAATAACAGTATGAGTGCATGGTTTGGGAAAATAGATGCAGAAGGACAAATGGATGAAAGGATGGCCGCATCTGGCAACTTTACTGTTTGCTTTTTTTCAATGCAAAGGAGGAGCGTATAATTATTAAAAAGGGTATTTTTGGAGATGGACAGGCAGGCTGTAGGGGAGGAGGTAGGCCTGTATTTTGAACTTAAAAACTCGAATGGGTTTTTGGGTTCAAAATGTGTAATTTTCACTAATGCTGCTATCCTTTTATAATCCATAATTTTTGGTCAAGGTAGTCTAATTACTTGGCGACATAATAACAGTATGAGTGCATGGTTTGGGAAAATAGATGCAGAAGGACAAATGGATGAAAGGATGGCCGCATCTGGCAACTTTACTGTTTGCTTTTTTTCAATGCAAAGGAGGAGCGTATAATTATTAAAAAGGGTATTTTTGGAGATGGACAGGCAGGCTGTAGGGGAGGAGGTAGGCTTGTATTTTGAACTTAAAAACTCAAATGGGTTTTTGGGTTCAAAATGTGTATTTTTCCCTTATGCTGCTATCCTTTTATAAACCATAATTTTTGGGCCAGTTAGTTTCATTACTTGGCGACATAATAACAGTATGAGTGTGTGGTTTGGGAAAATAGGTGCAGAAGGACAAATGGATGAAAGGATGGCCGCATCTGGCAACTTTACTGTTTGCTTTTTTTCAATGCAAAGGAGGAGCGTATAATTATTAAATGGCTATTTTTGGAGATGGACAGGCAGGCTGTAGGGGAGGAGGTAGGCCTATATTTTGAACTTAAAAACTCAAATGGGTTTTTGGGTTCAAAATGTGTTTTTTTCCCTTATGCTGCTATCCTTTTATAATCCATAATTTTTGGGCCAGGTTGTCCGATAACTTGGCAAAGTGAAAACAGTATGAGTGTATGATGGTTTGGGAACATAGGTGTAGAAGCACAAATCGATGAAAGGATAGCAGCATATGGCAACTTAACTGTTTGTTTTTCCAAAGCAAATGAAGAGTGCATAATTATTAAAAATGGGTATTTTTGGAGATGGACAGGCAGGCTGATGGGGAGGAGGTAGGCCTGTATTTTGAACTTAAAAACTCAAATGTGTTTTTGGGTTCAAAATATGTATTTTTCCCTTATGCTGCTATCCTTTTATAATCCATAATTTTTGGGCCAGGTAGTCTAATTACTTGGCGACATAATAACAGTATGAGTGCATGGTTTGGGAAAATAGATGCAGAAGGACAAATGGATGAAAGGATGGCCGCATCTGGCACCTTTACTGTTTGCTTTTTTTCAATGCAAAGGAGGAGCGTATAATTATTAAAAAGGGTATTTTTGGAGATGGACAGGCAGGCTGTAGGGGAGGAGGTAGGCTTGTATTTTGAACTTAAAAACTCAAATGGGTTTTTGGGTTCAAAATATGTATTTTTCCCTTATGCTGCTATCCTTTTATAATCCATAATTTTTGGGCCAGGTAGTCTAATTACTTCCCTGTTGCCTCCCCCATCCCCGGTTGTATAATTACCTGTTGCTGGGGTCGGGTCAGCGCTGCTTCAGGCCTCCGGGGTGCATCCCCTGCGTCGTTGCTATGCGCTGCATGGCGCGGCGCAATGACGAGATACATCACTCGTCATTGCGTCTCGCAACGCATAGCAATGATGTAGGGGACGCACACCGGAGACCTGAAGCAGCGCGGACCCGACCCCGGCAACAGGTAATTATACAACTAGGGATGGGGGAGGCAACGGGGCAGCGGCGACGGCAATGGGTGCCGCTGCCCCTTATCTCCCCCTGGCTATCGGTGCAGCTGCCCCATTGCCGACACCGCTTCTCTCCCCCTGGCTATCGGCGCTGGCAATGGGACAGCGGCACCGATAGCCAGGGGGAGAGAAGGGGCAGCGGCGCCGATAGCAGGGGGAGAGAAGCGGCGGTAGCAGGGCTCTAGACCCCAGGAAAGGCAGGGGGAGAGAATCAGGCAGCGACGGCCTCTCTCCCCCTGCCTTTCCTGGGGGCTCTGTGGGGTGAGAAGCAGTGTATCGGGGTATACACATGCACACACACGCACCCTCATTTTATGAAGGATATTTGGGTTAAAAAATTCTTTTACCCAAATATCCTTGGTAAAATGAGGGTGTGTGTTATAGGCGGATGCGTGGTACACCCCGATACGGTAATGTTCCCTTATGCTGCTACCCTTTTATAATCCATAATTTTTGTGCCAGGTAGTCTAATTACTTGGCGACATAATAACAGTATGAGTGCATGGTTTGGGAAAATAGATGCAGAAGAACAAATGGATGAAAGGATGGCCGCATCTGGGAACTTTACTGTTTGCTTTTTTTCAATGCAAAGGAGGAGCATATAATTATTAAAAAGGGTATTTTTGGAGATGGACAGGCAGGCTGTAGGGGAGGAGGTAGGCCTATATTTTGAACTTAAAAACTCAAATGGGTTTTTGGGTTAAAAATGTCTATTTTTCACTAATGCTGCTATCCTTTTATAATCCATAATTTTTGGGCATGGTAGTCTAATTACTTGGCGACATAATAACAAAATGAGTGCATGGTTTGGGAAAATAGATGCAGAAGGACAAATGGATGAAAGGATGGCCGCATCTGGCAACTTTACTGTTTGCTTTTTTTCAATGCAAAGGAGGAGCGTATAATTATTAAAAAGGGTATTTTTGGAGATGGACAGGCAGGCTGTAGGGGAGGAGGTAGAAAGAAAGAAAGAAGGGGCAGCGGCACCCATTGCCGGCGCCGCTGCCCCGTTGCCTCCCCCATCCCCGGTTGTATAATTACCTGTTGCTGGGGTCGAGTCAGCGCTGCTTCAGGCCTCCGGTGTGCATCCCCTGCGTCGTTGCTATGCGCTGCATGGCGCGGTGCAATGACGAGTGACGTCACTCGTCATTGCGTCTCGCAACGCATAGCAATGATGCAGGGGACGCACAACGGAGGCCTGAAGCAGCGCGGACCCGACCCCGGCAACAGGCAATTATACAACTAGGGATGGGGGAGGCAACGGGGCAGCGGCGACGGCAATGGGTGCCGCTGCCCCTTATCTCCCCCTGGCTATCGGTACCGCTGCCCCATTGCCAGCGCCGCTTCTCTCCCCCTGGCTATCGGTGCTGGCAATGGGACAGCGGCACCGATAGCCAGGGGGAGAGAAGGGGCAGCGGCGCCGATAGCAGGGGGAGAGAAGCGGCGGTAGCAGGGCTCTAGACCCCAGGAAAGGCAGGGGGAGAGAAGCAGGCAGCGACGGCCTCTATCCCCCTGCCTTTCCTGGGGGCTCTGTGGGGTGAGAAGCAGTGTATCGGGGTATACACATGCACACACACGCACCCTCATTTTATGAAGGATATTTGGGTAAAAACTTTTTTTACCCAAATATCCTTGGTAAAATGAGGGTGCGTGTTATAGGCCGGTGCGTTGTACACCCCGATAAATACGGTAATGTTCCCTTATGCTGCTACCCTTTTATAATCCATAATTTTTGGGCCAGGTAGTCTAATTACTTGGCGACATAATAACGGTATGAGTGCATGGTTTGGGAAAATAGATGCAGAAGGACAAATGGATGAAAGGATGTCCGCATCTGGCAACTTTACTGTTTGCTTTTTTTCAATGCAAAGGAGGAGCGTATAATTATTAAAAAGGGTATTTTTGGAGATGGACAGGCAGGCTGTAGGGGAGGAGGTAGGCCTGTATTTTGAACTTAAAAACTCAAATGGGTTTTTGGGTTCAAAATGTGTATTTTTCACTAATGCTGCTATCCTTTTATAATCCATAATTTTTCGGCATGGTAGTCTAATTACTTGGCGACATAATAACAAAATGAGTGCATGGTTTGGGAATATACATGCAGAAGGACAAATGGATGAAAGGATGGCCGCATCTGGCAACTTTACTGTTTGCTTTTTTTCAATGCAAAGGAGGAGCGTATAATTATTAAAAAGAGTATTTTTGGAGATGGACAGGCAGGCTGTAGGGGAGGAGGTAGGCCTGTATTTTGAACTTAAAAACTCAAATGGGTTTTTGGGTTCAAAATGTGTATTTTTCCCTTATGCTGCTATCCTTTTATAATCCATAATTTTGGGGCCAAGTTGTCCGATAACTTGGCAAAGTGAAAACAGTATGAGTGTATGATGGTTTGAGAACATAGGTGTAGAGGCACAAATCGAGGAAAGGATAGCAGCATATGGCAACTTAACTGTTTGTTTTTCCAAAGCAAATGAAGAGTGCATAATTATTAAAAAAGGGTATTTTTGGAGATGGACAGGCAGGCTGATAGGGAGGAGGTAGGCCTGTATTTTGAACTTAAAAACTCAAATGGGTTTTTGGGTTCAAAATATGTATTTTTCCCTTATGCTGCTATCCTTTTATAATCGATAATTTTTGGGCCAGGTAGTCTAATTACTTGGCGACATAATAACAGTATGAGTGCATGGTTTGGGAAAATAGATGCAGAAGGACAAATGGATGAAAGGATGGCCGCATCTGGCACCTTTACTGTTTGCTTTTTTTCAATGCAAAGGAGGAGCGTATAATTATTAAAAAGGGTATTTTTGGAGATGGACAGGCAGGCTGTAGGGGAGGAAGTAGAAAGAAAGAAAGAAGGGGCAGCGGCACCCATTGCCGGCGCCGCTGCCCCGTTGCCTCCCCCATCCCCGTTTGTATAATTACCTGTTGCTGGGGTCGGGTCAGCACTGCTTCAGGCCTCCGGTGTGCATCCCCTGCGTCGTTGCTATGCGCTGCATGGCGCGGTTCAATGACGAGTGACGTCACTCGTCATTGCGTCTCGCAACGCATAGCAATGATGCAGGGGACGCACACCGGAGGCCTGAAGCAGCGCAGACCCGACCCCGGCAACAGGTAATTATACAACTAGGGATGGGGGAGGCAACGGGGCAGCGGCGACGGCAATGGGTGCCGCTGCCCCTTATCTCCCCCTGGCTATCGGTGCCGCTGCCCCATTGCCGGCGCCGCTTCTCTCCCCCCGGCTATCGGCGCTGGCAATGGGACAGCGGCACCGATAGCCAGGGGGAGAGAAGGGGCAGCGGCGCCGATAGCAGGGGGAGAGAAGCGGCGGTAGCAGGGCTCTAGACCCCAAAAAAGGCAGGGGGAGAGAAGCAGGCAGCGACGGCCTCTCTCCCCCTGCCTTTCCTGGGGGCTCTGTGGGGTGAGAAGCAGTGTATCGGGGTACACACATGCACACACGCGCACCCTCATTTTATGAAGGATATTTAGGTAAAAACTTTTTTTACCCAAATATCCTTGGTAAAATGAGGGTGCGTGTTATAGGCCGGTGCGTTGTACACCCTGATAAATACGGTAATGTTCCCTTATGCTGCTACCCTTTTATAATCCATAATTTTTGGGCCAGGTAGTCTAATTACTTGGCGACATAATAACAGTATGAGTGCATGGTTTGGGAAAATAGATGCAGAAGGACAAAAGGATGAAAGGATGGCCGCATCTGGCAACTTTACTGTTTGCTTTTTTTCAATGCAAAGGAGGAGCGTATAATTATTAAAAAGGGTATTTTTGGAGATGGACAGGCAGGCTGTAGGGGAGGAGGTAGGCCTGTATTTTGAACTTAAAAACTCAAATGGGTTTTTGGGTTCAAAATGTGTATTTTTCACTAATGCTGCTATCCTTTTATAATCCATAATTTTTGTTCCAGGTAGTCTAATTACTTGGCGACATAATAACAGTATGAGTGCATGGTTTGGGAAAATAGATGCAGAAGGACAAATGGATGAAAGGATGGCCGCATCTGGCACCTTTACTGTTTGCTTTTTTTCAATGCAAAGGAGGAGCGTATAATTATTAAAAAGGGTATTTTTGGAGATGGACAGGCAGGCTGTAGGGGAGGAGGTAGGCCTGTATTTTGAACTTAAAAACTCAAATGGGTTTTTGGGTTCAAAATGTGTATTTTTCACTAATGCTGCTATCCTTTTATAAACCATAATTTTTGGGCCAGGTAGTCTAATTACTTGGCGACATAATAACAGTATGAGTGCATGGTTTGGGAAAATAGATGCAGAAGGACAAATGGATGAAAGGATGGCCGCATCTGGCAACTTTACTGTTTGCTTTTTTTCAATGCAAAGGAGGAGCGTATAATTATTAAAAAGGGTATTTTTGGAGATGGACAGGCAGGCTGTAGGGGAGGAGGTAGGCCTGTATTTTGAACTTAAAAACTCAAATGGATTTTTGGGTTCAAAATGTGTTTTTTTCACTAATGCTGCTATCCTTTTATAATCCATAATTTTTGGGCCAGGTAGTCTAATTACTTGGCGACATAATAACAGTATGAGTGCATGGTTTGGGAAAATAGATGCAGAAGGACAAATGGATGAAAGGATGGCCGCATCTGGCAACTTTACTGTTTGCTTTTTTTCAATGCAAAGGAGAGGCGTATAATTATTAAAAATCGTATTTTTGGAGATGGACAGGCAGGCTGTAGGGGAGGAGGTAGGCCTGTATTTTGAACTTAAAAACTCAAATGGGTTTTTGGGTTCAAAATTAGTTTTTTTCACTAATGCTGCTATCCTTTTATAATTCATAATGTTTGGGCCAGGTAGTCTAATTACTTGGCGACATAATAACAGTATGAGTGCATGGTTTGGGAAAATAGATGCAGAAGGACAAATGGATGGCAGGATGGCCGCATCTGGCAACTTTACTGTTTGCTTTTTTTCAATGCAAAAAAGGAGCATATAATTATTAAAAAGGGTATTTTTGGAGATGGACAGGCAGGCTGTAGGGGAGGAGGTAGGCCTGTATTTTGAACTTAAAAACTCAAATGGGTTTTTGGGTTCAAAATGTGTATTTTTCACTAATGCTGCTATCCTTTTATAATCCCTAATTTTTGGGCAAGGTAGTCTAATTACTTGGCGATATAATAACAGTATGAGTGCATGGTTTGGGAAAATAGATGCAGAAGGACAAATGGATGAAAGGATGGCCGCATCTGGCAACTTTACTGTTTGCTTTTTTTCAATGCAAAGGAGGAGCGTATAATTATTAAAAAGGGTATTTTTGGAGATGGACAGGCAGGCTGTAGGGGAGGAGGTAGGCCTGTATTTTGAACTTAAAAACTCAAATGGGTTTTTTGGGTTCAAAATGTCTATTTTTCCCTTATGCTGCTATCCTTTTATAATCCATCATTTTTGGGCCAGGTAGTCTAATTACTTGGCGACAAAATAACAGTATGAGTGCGTGGTTTGGGAAAATAGATGCAGAAGGACAAATGGATGAAAGGATGGCCGCATCTGGCAACTTTACTGTTTGCTTTTTTTCAATGCAAAGGAGGAGCGTATAATTATTAAAAAGGGTATTTTTGGAGATGGACAGGCAGGCTGTAGGGGAGGAGGTAGAAAGAAAGAAAGAAGGGGCAGCGGCACCCATTGCCGGCGCCGCTGCCCCGTTGCCTCCCCCATCCCTGGTTGTATAATTACCTGTTGCTGGGGTCGAGTCAGCGCTGCTTCAGGCCTCCGGTGTGCATCCCCTGCGTCGTTGCTATGCGCTGCATGGCGCGGTGCAATGACGAGTGACGTCACTCGTCATTGCGTCTCGCAACGCATAACAATGATGCAGGGGACGCACACCGGAGGCCTGAAGCAGCGCGGACCCGACCCCGGCAACAGGTAATTATACAACTAGGGATGGGATAGGCAACGGGGCAGCGGCGACGGCAATGGGTGCCGCTGCCCCTTATCTCCCCCTGGCTATCGGTGCCGGTGCCACATTGCCGGCGCAGCTTCGCTCCCCCTGGCTATCGGCGCTGGCAATGGGACAGCGGCACCGATAGCCAGGGGGAGAGAAGGGGCAGCGGCGCCGATAGCAGGGGGAGAGAAGCGGCGGTAGCAGGGCTCTAGACCCCAGGAAAGGCAGGGGGAGAGAAGCAGGCAGCGACGGCCTCTCTCCCCCTGCCTTTCCTGGGGGCTCTGTGAGTTGAGAAGCAGTGTATCGAGGTACACACATGCACACACACGCACCCTCATTTTATGAAGGATATTTGGGTAAAAACTTTTTTTACCCAAATATCCTTGGTAAAATGAGGGTGCGTGTTATAGGCCGGTGCGATGTACACCCCGATAAATACGGTAATGTTCCCTTATGCTGCTAACCTTTTATAATCCATAATTTTTGGGCCAGGTAATCTAATTACTTGGCGACATAATAACAGTATGAGTGCATGGTTTGGGAAAATAGATGCAGAAGGACAAATGGATGAAAGGATGGCCGCATCTGGCAACTTTACTGTTTGCTTTTTTTCAATGCAAAGGAGGAGCGTATAATTATTAAAAAGGGTATTTTTGGAGATGGACAGGCAGGTTGTAGGGGAGGAGGTAGGCCTGTATTTTGAACTTAAAAACTCAAATGGGTTTTTGGGTTCAAAATGTGTATTTTTCACTAATGCTGCTATCCTTTTATAAACCAAAAATTTTTGGGCCAGGTAGTCTAATTACTTGGCGACATAATAACAGTATGAGTGCATGGTTTTGGAAAATAGATGCAGAAGGACAAATGGATGAAAGGATGGCCGCATCTGGCAACTTTACTGTTTGCTTTTTTTTCAATACAAAGGAGAGGCGTATAATTATTAAAAATCGTATTTTTGGAGATGGACAGGCAGGCTGTAGGGGAGGAGGTAGGCCTGTATTTTGAACTTAAAAACTCAAATGGGTTTTTGGGTTCAAAATGTGTTTTTTTCACTAATGCTGCTATCCTTTTATAATTCATAATGTTTGGGCCAGGTAGTCTAATTACTTGGCGACATAATAACAGTATGAGTGCATGGTTTGGGAAAATAGATGCAGAAGGACAAATGGATGAAAGGATGGCCGCATCTGGCAACTTTACTGTTTGCTTTTTTTCAATGCAAAGGAGAGGCGTATAATTATTAAAAATCGTATTTTTGGAGATGGACAGGCAGGCTGTAGGGGAGGAGGTAGGCCTGTATTTTGAACTTAAAAACTCAAATGGGTTTTTGGGTTCAAAATGTGTATTTTTCACTAATGCTGCTATCCTTTTATAATCCCTAATTTTTGGGCAAGGTAGTCTAATTACTTGGCGACATAATAACAGTATAAATGCATTGTTTGGGGAAAATAGATGCAGAAGGACAAATGGATGAAAGGATGGCCGCATCTTTCAACTTTACTGTCTGCTTTTTTTCAATGCAAAGGAGGAGCGTATAATTATTAAAAAGGGTATTTTTGGAGATGGACAGGCAGGCTGTAGGGGAGGAGGTAGGCCTGTATTTTGAACTTAAAAACTCAAATGGGTTTTTGGGTTCAAAATGTGTATTTTTCACTAATGCTGCTATCCTTTTATAATCCATAATTTTTGGGCAAGGTAGTCTAATTACTTGGCGACATAATAACAGTATGAGTGCGTGGTTTGGGAAAATAGATGCAGAAGGACAAATGGATGAAAGGATGGCCGCATCTGGCAACTTTACTGTTTGCTTTTTTTCAATGCAAAGGAGGAGCGTATAATTATTAAAAGGCTATTTTTGGAGATGGACAGGCAGGCTGTAGGGGAGGAGGTAGGCCTGTATTTTGAACTTAAAAACTCAATTGGGTTTTTGGGTTCAAAATGTGTATTTTTCCCTTATGCTGCTATCCTTTTATAATCCATAATTTTGGGGCCAGGTTGTCCGATAACTTGGCAAAGTGAAAACAGTATGAGTGTATGATGGTTTGGGAACATAGGTGTAGAAGCACAAATCGATGAAAGGATAGCAGCATATGGCAACTTAACTGTTTGTTTTTCCAATGCAAATGAAGAGTGCATAATTATTAAAAAAGGGTATTTTTGGAGATGGACAGGCAGGCTGATGGGGAGGAGGTAGGCCTGTATTTTGAACTTAAAAACTCAAATGGGTTTTTGGGTTCAAAATGTGTATTTTTCACTAATGCTGCTATCCTTTTATAATCCATAATTTTTGGGCCAGGTAGTCTAATTACTTGGCGACATAATAACAGTATGAGTGCATGGTTTGGGGAAATAGATGCAGAAGGACAAATGGATGAAAGGATGGCCGCATCTGGCAACTTTACTGTTTGCTTTTTTTCAATGCAAAGGAGAGGCGTATAATTATTAAAAATCGTATTTTTGGAGATGGACAGGCAGGCTGTAGGGGAGGAGGTAGGCCTGTATTTTGAACTTAAAAACTCAAATGGGTTTTTGGGTTCAAAATGTGTATTTTTCACTAATGCTGCTATCCTTTTATAATCCATAATTTTTGGGCAAGGTAGTCTAATTACTTGGCGACATAATAACAGTATGAGTGCATGGTTTGGGAAAATAGATGCAGAAGGACAAATGGATGAAAGGATGGCCGCATCTGGCAACTTTACTGTTTGCTTTTTTTCAATGCAAAGGAGGAGCGTATAATTATTAAAAAGGGTATTTTTGGAGATGGACAGGCAGGCTGTAGGGGAGGAGGTAGGCCTGTATTTTGAACTTAAAAACTCAAATGGGTTTTTGGGTTCAAAATGTGTATTTTTCCCTTATGCTGCTATCCTTTTATAATCCATAATTTTGGGGCCAGGTTGTCCGATAACTTGGCAAAGAGAAAACAGTATGAGTAGATGATGGTTTGGAAACATAGGTGTAGAAGCACAAATCGATGAAAGGATAGCAGCATATGGCAACTTAACTGTTTGTTTTTCCAAAGCAAATGAAGAGTGCATAATTATTAAAAAAGGGTATTTTTGGAGATGGACAGGCAGGCTGATGGGGAGGAGGTAGGCCTGTATTTTGAACTTAAAAACTCAAATGGGTTTTTGGGTTCAAAATATGTATTTTTTCCCTTATGCTGCTATCCTTTTATAATCCATAATTTTGGGGCCAGGTTGTCCGATAACTTGGCAAAGTGAAAACAGTATGAGTGTATGATGGTTACCCCTGCTATCGGCGCTGCTGCCCCTTCTCTCCCCCTGGCTATCAGTGCCGCTGCCCCATTGCCGGCGCCGATAGCCAGGGGGAGAGAAACGGCGCCGGCAATGGGGCAGCGATGTCGACAGACAGGGGGAAAGAAGGAGCAGCGGCACCCATTGCCGGCGCCGCTAACCCGTTGTCTCCCCCATCCCCGGTTGTATAATTACCTGTTGCTGGGGTCGGGTCAGCGCTGCTTCAGGCCTCCGGTGTGCATTCCCTGCGTCGTTGCTATGCTTTGCATGGCGCGGCGCAATGACGAGAGACGTCACTCGTCATTGCGTCTCGCAACGCATAGCAATGATGCAGGGGACGCACAACAGAGGCCTGAAGCAGCTCGGACCCGACCCCGGCAACAGGTAATTATACAACTAGGGATGGGGGAGGCAACGGGGCAGCGGCGCCGGCAATGGGTGCCGCTGCCCCTTATGCCCCCCTGGCTATCGGTGCCGTTGCCCCATTACCGGCGCCGCTTCTCTCCCCCTTGCTATCGGCGCTGGCAATGGGACAGCGGCACCGATAGCCAGGGGGAGAGAAGGGGCAGCGGTGCCGATAGCAGGGGGAGAGAAGCGGCGGTAGCAGGGCTCTAGACCCCAGGAAAGGCAGGGGGAGAGAAGCAGGCAGCGACGGCCTCTCTCCCCCTGCCTTTCCTGGGGGCTCTGTGGGCTGAGAAGCAGTGTATCGGGGTACACACATGCACACACACGCACCCTCATTTTATGAAGGATATTTGGGTAAAAACTTTTTTTACCCAAATATCCTTGGTAAAATGAGGGTGCGTGTTAAAGGCAGTGTTAAAATGAGGGTGCTTTTTTTCAATGCAAAGGAGGAGCGTATAATTATTAAAAAGGGTATTTTTGGAGATGGACAGACAGGCTGTAGGGGAGGAGGTAGGCCTGTATTTTGAACTTAAAAACTCAAATGGGTTTTTGGGTTCAAAATGTGTTTTTTTCACTAATGCTGTTATCCTTTTATAATTCATAATGTTTGGGCCAGGTAGTCTAATTACTTGGCGACATAATAACAGTATGAGTGCATGGTTTGGGAAAATAGATGCAGAAGGACAAATGGATGAAAGGATGGCCGCATCTGGCAACTTTTCTGTTTGCTTTTTTTCAATGCAAAGGAGGAGCGTATAATTATTAAAAAGGGTATTTTTGGAGATGGACAGGCAGGCTGTAGGGGAGGAGGTAGGCCTGTATTTTGAACTTAAAAACTCAAATGGGTTTTTGGGTTCAAAATGTGTATTTTTCACTAATGCTGCTATCCTTTTATAATCCCTAATTTTTGGGCAAGGTAGTCTAATTACTTGGCGACATAATAACAGTATGAGTGCATGGTTTGGGAAAATAGATGCAGAAGGACAAATGGATGAAAGGATGGCCGCATCTGGCAACTTTACTGTTTGCTTTTTTTCAATGCAAAGGAGGAGCGTATAATTATTAAAAAGGGTATTTTTGGAGATGGACAGGCAGGCTGTAGGGGAGGAGGTAGGCCTGTATTTTGAACTTAAAAACTCAAATGGGTTTTTGGGTTTAAAATGTGTATTTTTCCCTTATGCTGCTATCCTTTTATAATCCATAATTTTGGGGCCAGGTTGTCCGATAACTTGGCAAAGTGAAAACAGTATGAGTGTATGATGGTTTGGGAACATAGGTGTAGAAGCACAAATCGATGAAAGGATAGCAGCATATGGCAACTTAACTGTTTGTTTTTACAAAGCAAATGAAGAGTGCATAATTATTAAAAAAGGGTATTTTTGGAGATGGACAGGCAGGCTGATGGGGAGGAGGTAGGCCTGTATTTTGAACTTAAAAACTCAAATGGGTTTTTGGGTTCAAAATATGTATTTTTCCCTTATGCTACTATCCTTTTATAATCCATAATTTTTGAGCCAGGTAGTCTAATTACTTGGCAACATAATAACAGTATGAGTGCATGGTTTGGGAAAATAGATGCAGAAGGACAAATGGATGAAAGGATGGCCGCATCTGGCAACTTTACTGTTTGCTTTTTTTCAATGCAAAGGAGGAGCGTATAATTATTAAAAAGGGTATTTTTGGAGATGGACAGGCAGGCTGTAGGGGAGGAGGTAGGCCTGTATTTTGAACTTAAAAACTCAAATGGGTTTTTGGGTTCAAAATGTGTTTTTTTTAATAATGCTGCTATCCTTTTATAATCCATAATTTTTGGGCCAGGTAGTCTAATTACTTGGCGACATAATAACAGTATGAGTGCATGGTTTGGGAAAATAGATGCAGAAGGACAAATGGATGAAAGGATGGCCGCATCTGGCAACTTTACTGTTTGCTTTTTTTCAATGCAAAGGAGAGGCGTATAATTATTAAAAATCGTATTTTTGGAGATGGACAGGCAGGCTGTAGGGGAGGAGGTAGGCCTGTATTTTGAACTTAAAAACTCAAATGGGTTTTTGGGTTCAAAATGTGTTTTTTTCACTAATGCTGCTATCCTTTTATAAACCATAATTTTTGGGCCAGGTAGTCTAATTACTTGGCGACATAATAACAGTATGAGTGCATGGTTTGGGAAAATAGATGCAGAAGGACAAATGGATGAAAGGATGGCCGCATCTGGCAACTTTACTGTTTGCTTTTTTTCAATGCAAAGGAGGAGCGTATAATTATTAAAAAGGGTATTTTTGGAGATGGACAGGCAGGCTGTAGGGGAGGAGGTAGGCCTGTATTTTGAACTTAAAAACTCAAATGGGTTTTTGGGTTCAAAATGTGTTTTTTTCACTAATGCTGCTATCCTTTTATAATTCATAATGTTTGGGCCAGGTAGTCTAATTACTTGGCGACATAATAACAGTATGAGTGCATGGTTTGGGAAAATAGATGCAGAAGGACAAATGGATGAAAGGATGGCCGCATCTGGCAACTTTACTGTTTGCTTTTTTTCAATGCAAAGGAGGAGCGTATAATTATTAAAAAGGGTATTTTTGGAGATGGACAGGCAGGCTGTAGGGGAGGAGGTAGGCCTGTATTTTGAACTTAAAAACTCAAATGGGTTTTTGGGTTCAAAATGTGTATTTTTCACTAATGCTGCTATCCTTTTATAATCCCTAATTTTTGGGCAAGGTAGTCTAATTACTTGGCGACATAATAACAGTATGAGTGCATGGTTTGGGAAAATAGATGCAGAAGGACAAATGGATGAAAGGATGGCCGCATCTGGCAACTTTACTGTTTGCTTTTTTTCAATGCAAAGGAGGAACGTATAATTATTAAAAAGGGTATTTTTGGAGATGGACAGGCAGGCTGTAGGGGAGGAGGTAGGCCTGTATTTTGAACTTAAAAACTCAAATGGGTTTTTGGGTTCAAAATGTCTATTTTTCCCTTATGCTGCTATCCTTTTATAATCCATAATTTTTGGGCCAGGTAGTCTAATTACTTGGCGACATAATAACAGTATGATTGCGTGGTTTGGGAAAATAGATGCAGAAGGACAAATGGATGAAAGGATGGCCGCATCTGGCAACTTTACTGTTTGCTTTTTTTCAATGCAAAGGAGGAGCGTATAATTATTAAAAAGGGTATTTTTGGAGATGGACAGGCAGAATGTAGGGGAGGAGGTAGAAAGAAAGAAAGAAGGGGCAGCGGCACCCATTGCCGGCGCCGCTGCCCCGTTGCCTCCCCCATCCCCGGTTGTATAATTACCTGTTGCTGGGGTCGGGTCAGCGCTGCTTCAGGCCTCCGGTGTGCATCCCCTGGGTCGTTGCTATGCGCTGCATGGCGCGGTGCAATGACGAGTGACGTCACTCGTCATTGGGTCTCGCAACGCATAACAATGATGCAGGGGACGCACACCGGAGGCCTGAAGCAGCGCGGACCCGACCCCGGCAACAGGTAATTATACAACTAGGGATGGGATAGGCAACGGGGCAGCGGCGACGGCAATGGGTGCCGCTGCCCCTTATCTCCCCCTGGCTATCGGTGCCGCTGCCCCATTGCCGGCGCCGCTTCTCTCCCCCTGGCTATCGGCGCTGGCAATGGGACAGCGGCACCGATAGCCAGGGGGAGAGAAGGGGCAGCGGCGCCGATAGCAGGGGGAGAGAAGCGGCGGTAGCAGGGCTCTAGACCCCAGGAAAGGCAGGGGGAGAGAAGCAGGCAGCGACGGCCTCTCTCCCCCTGCCTTTCCTGGGGGCTCTGTGGGGTGAGAAGCAGTGTATCGGGGTATACACATGCACACACACACACCCTCATTTTATGAAGGATATTTGGGTAAAAACTTTTTTTACCCAAATATCCTTGGTAAAATGAGGGTGCGTGTTATAGGCCGGTGCGTTGTACACCCCGATAAATACGGTAATGTTCCCTTATGCTGCTACCCTTTTATAATCCATAATTTTTGGGCCAGGTAGTCTAATTACTTGGCGACATGATAACAGTATGAGTGCATGGTTTGGGAAAATAGATGCAGAAGGACAAATGGATGAAAGGATAGCAGCATATGGCAACTTAACTGTTTGTTTTTCCAAAGCAAATGAAGAGTGCATAATTATTAAAAAAGGGTATTTTTGGAGATGGATAGGCAGGCTGATGGGGAGGAGGTAGGCCTGTATTTTGAACTTAAAAACTCAAATGGGTTTTTGGGTTCAAATATGTATTTTTCCCTTATGCTGTTATCCTTTTATAATCCATAATTTTTGGGCCAGGTAGTCTAATTACTTGGCGACATAATAACAGTATGAGTGCATGGTTTGGGAAAATAGATGCAGAAGGACAAATGGATGAAAGGATGGCCGCATCTGGCAACTTTACTGTTTGCTTTTTTTCAATGCAAAGGAGGAGCGTATAATTATTAAAAGGCTATTTTTGGAGATGGACAGGCAGGCTGTAGGGGAGGAGGTAGGCCTGTATTTTGAACTTAAAAACTCAAATGGGTTTTTGGGTTCAAAATGTGTATTTTTCCCTTATGCTGCTATCCTTTTATAATCCATAATTTTGGGGCCAGGTTGTCCGATAACTTGGCAAAGTGAAAACAGTATGAGTGTATGATGGTTACCCCTGCTATCGGCGCTGCTGCCCCTTCTCTCCCCCTGGCTATCAGTGCCGCTGCCCCATTGTTGGCGCCGATAGCCAGGGGGAGAGAAACGGCGCCGGCAATGGGGCAGCGATGTCGACAGACGGGGAAAGAAGGGGCAGCGGCACCCATTGCCGGCGCCGCTGCCCCGTTGCCTCCCCCATCCCCGGTTGTATAATTACCTGTTGCTGGGGTCGGGTCAGCGCTGCTTCAGGCCTCCGGAGTGCATTCCCTGCGTCGTTGCTATGCTTTGCATGGCGCGGCGCAATGATGAGAGACGTCACTCGTCATTGCGTCTCGCAACGCATAGCAATGATGCAGGGGACGCACAACAGAGGCCTGAAGCAGCTCGGACCCGACCCCGGCAACAGGTAATTATACAACTAGGAATGGGGGAGGCAACGGGGCAGCGGCGCCGGCAATGGGTGCCGCTGCCCCTTATGCCCCCCTGGCTATCGGTGCCGTTGCCCCATTACCGGCGCCGCTTCTCTCCCCCTGGCTATCAGCACTGGCAATGGGACAGCGGCACCGATAGCCAGGGGGAGAGAAGGGGCAGCGGCGCCGATAGCAGGGGGAGAGAAGCGGCGGTAGCAGGGCTCTAGACCCCAGGAAAGGCAGGGGGAGAGAAGCAGGCAGCGACGGCCTCTCTCCCCCTGCCTTTCCTGGGGGCTCTGTGGGTTGAGAAGCAGTGTATCGGGGTACACACATGCACACACACGCACCCTCATTTTATGAAGGATATTTGGGTAAAAACTTTTTTTACCCAAATATCCTTGGTAAAATGAGGGTGCGTGTTATAGGCCGGTGCGATGTACACCCCGATAAATATGGTAATGTTCCCTTATGCTGCTAACCTTTTATAATCCCTAATTTTTGGGCCAGGTAATCTAATTACTTGGCGACATAATAACAGTATGAGTGCATGGTTTGGGAAAATAGATGCAGAAGGACAAATGGATGAAAGGATGGCCGCATCTGGCAACTTTACTGTTTGCTTTTTTTCAATGCAAAGGAGGAGCGTATAATTATTAAAAAGGGTATTTTTGGAGATGGACAGGCAGGCTGTAGGGGAGGAGGTAGGCCTGTATTTTGAACTTAAAAACTCAAATGGGTTTTTGGGTTCAAAATGTGTATTTTTCACTAATGCTGCTATCCTTTTATAATCCATCATTTTTGGGCCAGGTAGTCTAATTACTTGGCGACATAATAACAGTATGAGTGCATGGTTTGGGAAAATAGATGCAGAAGGACAAATGGATGAAAGGATGGCCGCATCTGGCAACTTTACTGTTTGCTTTTTTTCAATGCAAAGGAGAGGCATATAATTATTAAAAATCGTATTTTTGGAGATGGACAGGCAGGCTGTAGGGGAGGAGGTAGGCCTGTATTTTGAACTTAAAAACTCAAATGGGTTTTTGGGTTCAAAATGTGTTTTTTTCACTAATGCTGCTATCCTTTTATAATTCATAATGTTTGGGCCAGGTAGTCTAATTACTTGGCGACATAATAACAGTATGAGTGCATGGTTTGGGAAAATAGATGCAGAAGGACAAATGGATGAAAGGATGGCCGCATCTGGCAACTTTACTGTTTGCTTTTTTTCAATGCAAAGGAGGAGCGTCTAATTATTAAAAAGGGTATTTTTGGAGATGGACAGGCAGGCTGTAGGGGAGGAGGTAGGCCTGTATTTTGAACTTAAAAACTCAAATGGGTTTTTGGGTTCAAAATGTCTATTTTTCCCTTATGCTGCTATCCTTTTATAATCCATAATTTTTGGGCCAGGTAGTCTAATTACTTGGCGACATAATAACAGTATGAGTGCGTGGTTTGGGAAAATAGATGCAGAAGGACAAATGGATGAAAGGATGGCCGCATCTGGCAACTTTACTGTTTGCTTTTTTTCAATGCAAAGGAGGAGCGTATAATTATTAAAAGGCTATTTTTGGAGATGGACAGGCAGGCTGTAGGGGAGGAGGTAGGCCTGTATTTTGAACTTAAAAACTCAAATGGGTTTTTGGGTTCAAAATGTGTATTTTTCCCTTATGCTGCTATCCTTTTATAATCCATAATTTTGGGGCCAGGTTGTCCGATAACTTGGCAAAGAGAAAACAGTATGAGTGTATGATGGTTTGGGAACATAGGTGTAGAAGCACAAATCGATGAAAGGATAGCAGCATCTGGCAACTTAACTGTTTGTTTTTCCAAAGCAAATGAAGAGTGCATAATTATTAAAAAAAGGGTATTTTTGGAGATGGACAGGCAGGCTGATGGGGAGGAGGTAGGCCTGTATTTTGAACTTAATAACTCAAATGGGTTTTTGGGTTCAAAATATGTATTTTTCCCTTATGCTGCTATCCTTTTATAATCCATAATTTTTGGGCCAGGTAGTCTAATTACTTGGCGACATAATAACAGTATGAGTGCATGGTTTGGGAAAATAGATGCAGAAGGACAAATGGATGAAAGGATGGCCGCATCTGGCACCTTTACTGTTTGCTTTTTTTCAATGCAAAGGAGAGGCGTATAATTATTAAAAATCGTATTTTAGGAGATGGACAGGCAGGCTGTAGGGGAGGAGGTAGGCCTGTATTTTGAACTTAAAAACTCAAATGGGTTTTTGGGTTCAAAATTAGTTTTTTTCACTAATGCTGCTATCCTTTTATAATTCATAATGTTTGGGCCAGGTAGTCTAATTACTTGGCGACATAATAACAGTATGAGTGCGTGGTTTGGGAAAATAGATGCAGAAGGACAAATGGATGAAAGGATGGCCGCATCTGGCACCTTTACTGTTTGCTTTTTTTCAATGCAAAGGAGGAGCGTATAATTATTAAAAAGGGTATTTTTGGAGATGGACAGGCAGGCTGTAGGGGAGGAGGTAGAAAGAAAGAAAGAAGGGGCAGCGGCACCCATTGCCGGCGCCGCTTCCCTGTTGCCTCCCCCATCCCCGGTTGTATAATTACCTGTTGCTGGGGTCGGGTCTGCGCTGCTTCAGGACTCCGGGGTGCATCCCCTGCGTCGTTGCTATGCGCTGCATGGCGCGGCGCAATGACGAGTGACATCACTCGTCATTGCGTCTCGCAATGCATAGCAATGATGTAGGGGACGCACACCGGAGGCCTGAAGCAGCGCGGACCCGACCCCGGAAACAGGTAATTATACAACTAGGGATGGGGGAGGCAACGGGGCAGCGGCGACGGCAATGGGTGCCGCTGCCCCTTATCTCCCCCTGGCTATCGGTGCAGCTGCCCCATTGCCAACACCGCTTCTCTCCCCCTGGCTATCGGCGCTGGCAATGGGACAGCGGCACCGATAGCCAGGGGGAGAGAAGGGGCAGCGGCGCCGATAGCGGGGGGAGAGAAGAGGCGGTAGCAGGGCTCTAGACCCCAGGAAAGGCAGGGGGAAAGAAGCAGGCAGCGACGGCCTCTCTCCCCCTGCCTTTCCTGGGGGCTCTGTGGGGTGAGAAGCAGTGTATCGGGGTATACACATGCACACACACGCACCCTCATTTTATGAAGGATATTTGGGTAAAAAAATTATTTTACCCAAATATCCTTGATAAAATGAGGGTGTGTGTTATAGGCGGATGCGTGGTACACCCCGATAAATACGGTAATGTTTCCTTATGCTGCTACCCTTTTATAATTCATAATGTTTGGGCCAGGTAGTCTAATTACTTGGCGACATAATAACAGTATGAGTGCATGGTTTGGGAAAATAGATGCAGAAGGACAAATGGATGAAAGGATGGCCGCATCTGGCAACTTTACGGTTTGCTTTTTTTCAATGCAAAGGAGGAGCGTATAATTATTAAAAAGGGTATTTTTGGAGATGGACAGGCAGGCTGTAGGGGAGGAGGTAGGCCTGTATTTTGAACTTAAAAACTCAAATGGGTTTTTGGGTTCAAAATGTGTATTTTTCACTAATGCTGCTATCCTTTTATAATCCATAATTTTTGGGCCAGGTAGTCTAATTACTTGGCGACATAATAACAGTATGAGTGCATGATTTGGGAAAATAGATGCAGAAGGACAAATGGATGAAAGGATGGCCGCATCTGGCAACTTTACTGTTTGCTTTTTTTCAATGCAAAGGAGAGGCGTATAATTATTAAAAATCATATTTTTGGAGATGGACAGGCAGGCTGTAGGGGAGGAGGTAGGCCTGTATTTTGAACTTAAAAACTCAAATGGGTTTTTGGGTTCAAAATGTGTTTTTTTCACTAATGCTGCTATCCTTTTATAATTCATAATGTTTGGGCCAGGTAGTCTAATTACTTGGCGACATAATAACAGTATGAGTGCATGGTTTGGGAAAATAGATGCAGAAGGACAAATGGATGAAAGGATGGCCGCATCTGGCAACTTTACTGTTTGCTTTTTTTCAATGCAAAGGAGGAGCGTATAATTATTAAAAAAGGGTATTTTTGGAGATGGACAGGCAGGCTGTAGGGGAGGAGGTAGGCCTGTATTTTGAACTTAAAAACTCAAATGGGTTTTTGGGTTCAAAATGTGTATTTTTCACTAATGCTGCTATCCTTTTATAATCCATAATTTTTGGGCCAGGTAGTCTAATTACTTGGCGACATAATAACAGTATGAGTGCATGATTTGGGAAAATAGATGCAGAAGGACAAATGGATGAAAGGATGGCCGCATCTGGCAACTTTACTGTTTGCTTTTTTTCAATGCAAAGGAGAGGCGTATAATTATTAAAAATCATATTTTTGGAGATGGACAGGCAGGCTGTAGGGGAGGAGGTAGGCCTGTATTTTGAACTTAAAAACTCAAATGGGTTTTTGGGTTCAAAATGTGTTTTTTTCACTAATGCTGCTATCCTTTTATAATTCATAATGTTTGGGCCAGGTAGTCTAATTACTTGGCGACATAATAACAGTATGAGTGCATGGTTTTGGAAAATAGATGCAGAAGGACAAATGGATGAAAGGATGGCCGCATCTGGCAACTTTACTGTTTGCTTTTTTTCCAATGCAAAGGAGGAGCGTATAATTATTAAAAAGGGTATTTTTGGAGATGGACAGGCAGGCTGTAGGGGAGGAGGTAGGCCTGTATTTTGAACTTAAAAACTCAAATGGGTTTTTGGGTTCAAAATGTCTATTTTTCCCTTATGCTGCTATCCTTTTATAATCCATAATTTTGGGGCCAGGTTGTCCGATAACTTGGCAAAGAGAAAACAGTATGAGTGTATGATGGTTTGGGAACATAGGTGTAGAAGCACAAATCGATGAAAGGATAGCAGCATCTGGCAACTTAACTGTTTGTTTTTCCAAAGCAAATGAAGAGTGCATAATTATTAAAAAAGGGTATTTTTGGAGATGGACAGGCAGGCTGATGGGGAGGAGGTAGGCCTGTATTTTGAACTTAAAAACTCAAATGGGTTTTTGGGTTCAAAATATGTATTTTTCCCTTATGCTGCTATCCTTTTATAATCCATAATTTTTGGGCCAGGTAGTCTAATTACTTGGCGACATAATAACAGTATGAGTGCATGGTTTGGGAAAATAGATGCAGAAGGACAAATGGATGAAAGGATGGCCGCATCTGGCACCTTTACTGTTTGCTTTTTTTCAATGCAAAGGAGAGGCGTATAATTATTAAAAATCGTATTTTTGGAGATGGACAGGCAGGCTGTAGGGGAGGAGGTAGGCCTGTATTTTGAACTTAAAAACTCAAATGGGTTTTTGGGTTCAAAATTTGTTTTTTTCACTAATGCTGCTATCCTTTTATAATTCATAATGTTTGGGCCAGGTAGTCTAATTACTTGGCGACATAATAACAGTATGAGTGCGTGGTTTGGGAAAATAGATGCAGAAGGACAAATGGATGAAAGGATGGCCGGATCTGGCACCTTTACTGTTTGCTTTTTTTCAATGCAAAGGAGGAGCGTATAATTATTAAAAAGGGTATTTTTGGAGATGGACAGGCAGGCTGTAGGGGAGGAGGTAGAAAGAAAGAAAGAAGGGGCAGCGGCACCCATTGCTGGCGCCGCTTCCCTGTTGCCTCCCCCATCCCCGGTTGTATAATTACCTGTTGCTGGGGTCGGGTCAGCGCTGCTTCAGGACTCCGGGGTGCATCCCCTGCGTCGTTGCTATGCGCTGCATGGCGCGGCGCAATGACGAGTGACATCACTCGTCATTGCGTCTCGCAATGCATAGCAATGATGTAGGGGACGCACACCGGAGGCCTGAAGCAGCGCGGACCCGACCCCGGAAACAGGTAATTATACAACTAGGGATGAGGGAGGCAACGGGGCAGCGGCGACGGCAATGGGTGCCGCTGCCCCTTATCTCCCCCTGGCTATCGGTGCAGCTGCCCCATTGCCAACACCGCTTCTCTCCCCCTGGCTATCGGCGCTGGCAATGGGACAGCGGCACCGATAGCCAGGGGGAGAGAAGGGGCAGCGGCACCGATAGCGGGGGGAGAGAAGAGGCGGTAGCAGGGCTCTAGACCCCAGGAAAGGCAGGGGGAGAGAAGCAGGCAGCGACGGCCTCTCTCCCCCTGCCTTTCCTGGGGGCTCTGTGGGGTGAGAAGCAGTGTATCGGGGTATACACATGCACACACACGCACCCTCATTTTATGAAGGATATTTGGGTAAAAAAATTATTTTACCCAAATATCCTTGATAAAATGAGGGTGTGTGTTATAGGCGGATGCGTGGTACACCCCGATAAATACGGTAATGTTCCCTTATGCTGCTACCCTTTTATAATCCATAATTTTTGGGCCAGGTAGTCTAATTACTTGGCGACATAATAACAGTATGAGTGCATGGTTTGGGAAAATAGATGCAGAAGGACAAATGGATGAAAGGATGGCCGCATCTGGCAACTTTACTGTTTGCTTTTTTTCAATGCAAAGGAGGAGCGTATAATTATTAAAAAGGGTATTTTTGGAGATGGACAGGCAGGCTGTAGGGGAGGAGGTAGGCCTGTATTTTGAACTTAAAAACTCGAATGGGTTTTTGGGTTCAAAATGTGTAATTTTCACTAATGCTGCTATCCTTTTATAATCCATAATTTTTGGTCAAGGTAGTCTAATTACTTGGCGACATAATAACAGTATGAGTGCATGGTTTGGGAAAATAGATGCAGAAGGACAAATGGATGAAAGGATGGCCGCATCTGGCAACTTTACTGTTTGCTTTTTTTCAATGCAAAGGAGGAGCGTATAATTATTAAAAAGGGTATTTTTGGAGATGGACAGGCAGGCTGTAGGGGAGGAGGTAGGCTTGTATTTTGAACTTAAAAACTCAAATGGGTTTTTGGGTTCAAAATGTGTATTTTTCCCTTATGCTGCTATCCTTTTATAAACCATAATTTTTGGGCCAGTTAGTTTCATTACTTGGCGACATAATAACAGTATGAGTGTGTGGTTTGGGAAAATAGGTGCAGAAGGACAAATGGATGAAAGGATGGCCGCATCTGGCAACTTTACTGTTTGCTTTTTTCAATGCAAAGGAGGAGCGTATAATTATTAAATGGCTATTTTTGGAGATGGACAGGCAGGCTGTAGGGGAGGAGGTAGGCCTATATTTTGAACTTAAAAACTCAAATGGGTTTTTGGGTTCAAAATGTGTTTTTTTCCCTTATGCTGCTATCCTTTTATAATCCATAATTTTTGGGCCAGGTTGTCCGATAACTTGGCAAAGTGAAAACAGTATGAGTGTATGATGGTTTGGGAACATAGGTGTAGAAGCACAAATCGATGAAAGGATAGCAGCATATGGCAACTTAACTGTTTGTTTTTCCAAAGCAAATGAAGAGTGCATAATTATTAAAAATGGGTATTTTTGGAGATGGACAGGCAGGCTGATGGGGAGGAGGTAGGCCTGTATTTTGAACTTAAAAACTCAAATGTGTTTTTGGGTTCAAAATATGTATTTTTCCCTTATGCTGCTATCCTTTTATAATCCATAATTTTTGGGCCAGGTAGTCTAATTACTTGGCGACATAATAACAGTATGAGTGCATGGTTTGGGAAAATAGATGCAGAAGGACAAATGGATGAAAGGATGGCCGCATCTGGCACCTTTACTGTTTGCTTTTTTTCAATGCAAAGGAGGAGCGTATAATTATTAAAAAGGGTATTTTTGGAGATGGACAGGCAGGCTGTAGGGGAGGAGGTAGAAAGAAAGAAAGAAGGGGCAGCGGCACCCATTGCCGGCGCCGCTTCCCTGTTGCCTCCCTCATCCCCGGTTGTATAATTACCTGTTGCTGGGGTCGGGTCAGCGCTGCTTCAGGACTCCGGGGTGCATCCCCTGCGTCATTGCTATGCGCTGCATGGCGCGGCGCAATGACGAGTGACATCACTCGTCATTGCGTCTCGCAACGCATAGCAATGATGTAGGGGACGCACACCGGAGACCTGAAGCAGCGCGGACCCGACCCCGGCAACAGGTAATTATACAACTAGGGATGGGGGAGGCAACGGGGCAGCGGCGACGGCAATGGGTGCCGCTGCCCCTTATCTCCCCCTGGCTATCGGTGCAGCTGCCCCATTGCCGACACCGCTTCTCTCCCCCTGGCTATCGGCGCTGGCAATGGGACAGCGGCACCGATAGCCAGGGGGAGAGAAGGGGCAGCGGCGCCGATAGCAGGGGGAGAGAAGCGGCGGTAGCAGGGCTCTAGACCCCAGGAAAGGCAGGGGGAGAGAAGCAGGCAGCGACGGCCTCTCTCCCCCTGCCTTTTCTGGGGGCTCTGTGGGGTGAGAAGCAGTGTATCGGGGTATACACATGCACACACACGCACCCTCATTTTATGAAGGATATTTGAGTAAAAAAATTCTTTTACCCAAATATCCTTGGTAAAATGAGGGTGTGTGTTATAGGCGGATGCGTGGTACACCCCGATAAATACGGTAATGTTCCCTTATGCTGCTACCCTTTTATAATCCATAATTTTTGGGCCAGGTAGTCTAATTACTTGGCGACATAATAACAGTATGAGTGCATGGTTTGGGAAAATAGATGCAGAAGGACAAATGGATGAAAGGATGGCCGCATCTGGCAACTTTACTGTTTGCTTTTTTTCAATGCAAAGGAGAGGCGTATAATTATTAAAAATCGTATTTTTGGAGATGGACAGGCAGGCTGTAGGGGAGGAGGTAGGCCTGTATTTTGAACTTAAAAACTCAAATGGGTTTTTGGGTTCAAAATGTGTATTTTTCACTAATGCTGCTATCCTTTTATAATCCATAATTTTTGGGCCAGGTAGTCTAATTACTTGGCGACATAATAACAGTATGAGTGCATGATTTGGGAAAATAGATGCAGAAGGACAAATGGATGAAAGGATGGCCGCATCTGGCAACTTTACTGTTTGCTTTTTTTCAATGCAAAGGAGAGGCGTATAATTATTAAAAATCATATTTTTGGAGATGGACAGGCAGGCTGTAGGGGAGGAGGTAGGCCTGTATTTTGAACTTAAAAACTCAAATGGGTTTTTGGGTTCAAAATGTGTTTTTTTCCCTTATGCTGCTATCCTTTTATAATCCATAATTTTTGGGCCAGGTTGTCCGATAACTTGGCAAAGTGAAAACAGTATGAGTGTATGATGGTTTGGGAACATAGGTGTAGAAGCACAAATCGATGAAAGGATAGCAGCATATGGCAACTTAACTGTTTGTTTTTCCAAAGCAAATGAAGAGTGCATAATTATTAAAAATGGGTATTTTTGGAGATGGACAGGCAGGCTGATGGGGAGGAGGTAGGCCTGTATTTTGAACTTAAAAACTCAAATGTGTTTTTGGGTTCAAAATATGTATTTTTCCCTTATGCTGCTATCCTTTTATAATCCATAATTTTTGGGCCAGGTAGTCTAATTACTTGGCGACATAATAACAGTATGAGTGCATGGTTTGGGAAAATAGATGCAGAAGGACAAATGGATGAAAGGATGGCCGCATCTGGCACCTTTACTGTTTGCTTTTTTTCAATGCAAAGGAGGAGCGTATAATTATTAAAAAGGGTATTTTTGGAGATGGACAGGCAGGCTGTAGGGGAGGAGGTAGAAAGAAAGAAAGAAGGGGCAGCGGCACCCATTGCCGGCGCCGCTTCCCTGTTGCCTCCCTCATCCCCGGTTGTATAATTACCTGTTGCTGGGGTCGGGTCAGCGCTGCTTCAGGACTCCGGGGTGCATCCCCTGCGTCGTTGCTATGCGCTGCATGGCGCGGCGCAATGACGAGTGACATCACTCGTCATTGCGTCTCGCAACGCATAGCAATGATGTAGGGGACGCACACCGGAGACCTGAAGCAGCGCGGACCCGACCCCGGCAACAGGTAATTATACAACTAGGGATGGGGGAGGCAACGGGGCAGCGGCGACGGCAATGGGTGCCGCTGCCCCTTATCTCCCCCTGGCTATCGGTGCAGCTGCCCCATTGCCGACACCGCTTCTCTCCCCCTGGCTATCGGCGCTGGCAATGGGACAGCGGCACCGATAGCCAGGGGGAGAGAAGGGGCAGCGGCGCCGATAGCGGGGGGAGAGAAGCGGCGGTAGCAGGGCTCTAGACCCCAGGAAAGGCAGGGGGAGAGAAGCAGGCAGCGACGGCCTCTCTCCCCCTGCCTTTTCTGGGGGCTCTGTGGGGTGAGAAGCAGTGTATCGGGGTATACACATGCACACACACGCACCCTCATTTTATGAAGGATATTTGAGTAAAAAAATTATTTTACCCAAATATCCTTGGTAAAATGAGGGTGTGTGTTATAGGCGGATGCGTGGTACACCCCGATAAATACGGTAATGTTCCCTTATGCTGCTACCCTTTTATAATCCATAATTTTTGGGCCAGGTAGTCTAATTACTTGGCGACATAATAACAGTATGAGTGCATGGTTTGGGAAAATAGATGCAGAAGGACAAATGGATGAAAGGATGGCCGCATCTGGCAACTTTACTGTTTGCTTTTTTTCAATGCAAAGGAGAGGCGTATAATTATTAAAAATCGTATTTTTGGAGATGGACAGGCAGGCTGTAGGGGAGGAGGTAGGCCTGTATTTTGAACTTAAAAACTCAAATGGGTTTTTGGGTTCAAAATGTGTTTTTTTCACTAATGCTGCTATCCTTTTATAATTCATAATGTTTGGGCCAGGTAGTCTAATTACTTGGCGACATAATAACAGTATGAGTGCATGGTTTGGGAAAATAGATGCAGAAGGACAAATGGATGAAAGGATGGCCGCATCTGGCAACTTTACTGTTTGCTTTTTTTCAATGCAAAGGAGGAGCGTATAATTATTAAAAAGGGTATTTTTGGAGATGGACAGGCAGGCTGTAGGGGAGGAGGTAGGCCTGTATTTTGAAATTAAAAACTCAAATGGGTTTTTGGGTTCAAAATGTGTATTTTTTACTAATGCTGCTATCCTTTTATAATCCATAATTTTTGGGCAAGGTAGTCTAATTACTTGGCGACATAATAACAGTATGAGTGCATGGTTTGGGAAAATAGATGCAGAAGGACAAATGGATGAAAGGATGGCCGCATCTGGCAACTTTACTGTTTGCTTTTTTTCAATGCAAAGGAGGAGCGTATAATTATTAAAAAGGGTATTTTTGGAGATGGACAGGCAGGCTGTAGGGGAGGAGGTAGGCCTGTATTTTGAACTTAAAAACTCAAATGGGTTTTTGGGTTCAAAATGTGTTTTTTTCACTAATGCTGCTATCCTTTTATAATTCATAATGTTTGGGCCAGGTAGTCTAATTACTTGGCGACATAATAACAGTATGAGTGCATGGTTTGGGAAAATAGATGCAGAAGGACAAATGGATGAAAGGATGGCCGCATCTGGCAACTTTACTGTTTGCTTTTTTTCAATGCAAAGGAGGAGCGTATAATTATTAAAAAGGGTATTTTTGGAGATGGACAGGCAGGCTGTAGGGGAGGAGGTAGGCCTGTATTTTGAACTTAAAAACTCAAATGGGTTTTTGGGTTCAAAATGTGTATTTTTCACTAATGCTGCTATCCTTTTATAATCCATCATTTTTGGGCCAGGTAGTCTAATTACTTGGCGACATAATAACAGTATGAGTGCATGGTTTGGGAAAATAGATGCAGAAGGACAAATGGATGAAAGGATGGCCGCATCTGGCAACTTTACTGTTTGCTTTTTTTCAATGCAAAGGAGAGGCGTATAATTATTAAAAATCGTATTTTTGGAGATGGACAGGCAGGCTGTAGGGGAGGAGGTAGGCCTGTATTTTGAACTTAAAAACTCAAATGGGTTTTTGGGTTCAAAATGTGTTTTTTTCACTAATGCTGCTATCCTTTTATAATTCATAATGTTTGGGCCAGGTAGTCTAATTACTTGGCGACATAATAACAGTATGAGTGCATGGTTTGGGAAAATAGATGCAGAAGGACAAATGGATGAAAGGATGGCCGCATCTGGCAACTTTACTGTTTGCTTTTTTTCAATGCAAAGGAGGAGCGTATAATTATTAAAAAGGGTATTTTTGGAGATGGACAGGCAGGCTGTAGGGGAGGAGGTAGGCCTGTATTTTGAACTTAAAAACTCAAATGGGTTTTTGGGTTCAAAATGTGTATTTTTCACTAATGCTGCTATCCTTTTATAATCCATAATTTTTGGGCCAGGTAGTCTAATTACTTGGCGACATAATAACAGTATGAGTGCATGATTTGGGAAAATAGATGCAGAAGGACAAATGGATGAAAGGATGGCCGCATCTGGCAACTTTACTGTTTGCTTTTTTTCAATGCAAAGGAGAGGCGTATAATTATTAAAAATCATATTTTTGGAGATGGACAGGCAGGCTGTAGGGGAGGAGGTAGGCCTGTATTTTGAACTTAAAAACTCAAATGGGTTTTTGGGTTCAAAATGTGTATTTTTCCCTTATGCTGCTATCCTTTTATAATCCATAATTTTGGGGCCAGGTTGTCCGATAACTTGGCAAAGAGAAAACAGTATGAGTGTATGATGGTTTGGGAACATAGGTGTAGAAGCACAAATCGATGAAAGGATAGCAGCATCTGGCAACTTAACTGTTTGTTTTTCCAAAGCAAATGAAGAGTGCATAATTATTAAAAAAGGGTATTTTTGGAGATGGACAGGCAGGCTGATGGGGAGGAGGTAGGCCTGTATTTTGAACTTAAAAACTCAAATGGGTTTTTGGGTTCAAAATATGTATTTTTCCCTTATGCTGCTATCCTTTTATAATCCATAATTTTTGGGCCAGGTAGTCTAATTACTTGGCGACATAATAACAGTATGAGTGCATGGTTTGGGAAAATAGATGCAGAAGGACAAATGGATGAAAGGATGGCCGCATCTGGCACCTTTACTGTTTGCTTTTTTTCAATGCAAAGGAGAGGCGTATAATTATTAAAAATCGTATTTTTGGAGATGGACAGGCAGGCTGTAGGGGAGGAGGTAGGCCTGTATTTTGAACTTAAAAACTCAAATGGGTTTTTGGGTTCAAAATTTGTTTTTTTCACTAATGCTGCTATCCTTTTATAATTCATAATGTTTGGGCCAGGTAGTCTAATTACTTGGCGACATAATAACAGTATGAGTGCGTGGTTTGGGAAAATAGATGCAGAAGGACAAATGGATGAAAGGATGGCCGGATCTGGCACCTTTACTGTTTGCTTTTTTTCAATGCAAAGGAGGAGCGTATAATTATTAAAAAGGGTATTTTTGGAGATGGACAGGCAGGCTGTAGGGGAGGAGGTAGAAAGAAAGAAGGGGCAGCGGCACCCATTGCTGGCGCCGCTTCCCTGTTGCCTCCCCCATCCCCGGTTGTATAATTACCTGTTGCTGGGGTCGGGTCAGCGCTGCTTCAGGACTCCGGGGTGCATCCCCTGCGTCGTTGCTATGCGCTGCATGGCGCGGCGCAATGACGAGTGACATCACTCGTCATTGCGTCTCGCAATGCATAGCAATGATGTAGGGGACGCACACCGGAGGCCTAAAGCAGCGCGGACCCGACCCCGGAAACAGGTAATTATACAACTAGGGATGAGGGAGGCAACGGGGCAGCGGCGACGGCAATGGGTGCCGCTGCCCCTTATCTCCCCCTGGCTATCGGTGCAGCTGCCCCATTGCCAACACCGTTTCTCTCCCCCTGGCTATCGGCGCTGGCAATGGGACAGCGGCACCGATAGCCAGGGGGAGAGAAGGGGCAGCGGCGCCGATAGCGGGGGGAGAGAAGAGGCGGTAGCAGGGCTCTAGACCCCAGGAAAGGCAGGGGGAGAGAAGCAGGCAGCGACGGCCTCTCTCCCCCTGCCTTTCCTGGGGGCTCTGTGGGGTGAGAAGCAGTGTATCGGGGTATACACATGCACACACACGCACCCTCATTTTATGAAGGATATTTGGGTAAAAAAATTATTTTACCCAAATATCCTTGATAAAATGAGGGTGTGTGTTATAGGCGGATGCGTGGTACACCCCGATAAATACGGTAATGTTCCCTTATGCTGCTACCCTTTTATAATCCATAATTTTTGGGCCAGGTAGTCTAATTACTTGTCGACATAATAACAGTATGAGTGCATGGTTTGGGAAAATAGATGCAGAAGGACAAATGGATGAAAGGATGGCCGCATCTGGCAACTTTACTGTTTGCTTTTTTTCAATGCAAAGGAGGAGCGTATAATTATTAAAAAGGGTATTTTTGGAGATGGACAGGCAGGCTGTAGGGGAGGAGGTAGGCCTGTATTTTGAACTTAAAAACTCGAATGGGTTTTTGGGTTCAAAATGTGTAATTTTAACTAATGCTGCTATCCTTTTATAATCCATAATTTTTGGTCAAGGTAGTCTAATTACTTGGCGACATAATAACAGTATGAGTGCATGGTTTGGGAAAATAGATGCAGAAGGACAAATGGATGAAAGGATGGCCGCATCTGGCAACTTTACTGTTTGCTTTTTTTCAATGCAAAGGAGGAGCGTATAATTATTAAAAAGGGTATTTTTGGAGATGGACAGGCAGGCTGTAGGGGAGGAGGTAGGCTTGTATTTTGAACTTAAAAACTCAAATGGGTTTTTGGGTTCAAAATGTGTATTTTTCCCTTATGCTGCTATCCTTTTATAATCCATAATTTTTGGGCCAGTTAGTTTCATTACTTGGCGACATAATAACAGTATGAGTGTGTGGTTTGGGAAAATAGGTGCAGAAGGACAAATGGATGAAAGGATGGCCGCATCTGGCAACTTTACTGTTTGCTTTTTTTCAATGCAAAGGAGGAGCGTATAATTATTAAATGGCTATTTTTGGAGATGGACAGGCAGGCTGTAGGGGAGGAGGTAGGCCTATATTTTGAACTTAAAAACTCAAATGGGTTTTTGGGTTCAAAATGTGTTTTTTTCCCTTATGCTGCTATCCTTTTATAATCCATAATTTTTGGGCCAGGTTGTCCGATAACTTGGCAAAGTGAAAACAGTATGAGTGTATGATGGTTTGGGAACATAGGTGTAGAAGCACAAATCGATGAAAGGATAGCAGCATATGGCAACTTAACTGTTTGTTTTTCCAAAGCAAATGAAGAGTGCAAAATTATTAAAAATGGGTATTTTTGGAGATGGACAGGCAGGCTGATGGGGAGGAGGTAGGCCTGTATTTTGAACTTAAAAACTCAAATGTGTTTTTGGGTTCAAAATATGTATTTTTCCCTTATGCTGCTATCCTTTTATAATCCATAATTTTTGGGCCAGGTAGTCTAATTACTTGGCGACATAATAACAGTATGAGTGCATGGTTTGGGAAAATAGATGCAGAAGGACAAATGGATGAAAGGATGGCCGCATCTGGCACCTTTACTGTTTGCTTTTTTTCAATGCAAAGGAGGAGCGTATAATTATTAAAAAGGGTATTTTTGGAGATGGACAGGCAGGCTGTAGGGGAGGAGGTAGAAAGAAAGAAAGAAGGGGCAGCGGCACCCATTGCCGGCGCCGCTTCCCTGTTGCCTCCCTCATCCCCGGTTGTATAATTACCTGTTGCTGGGGTCGGGTCAGCGCTGCTTCAGGACTCCGGGGTGCATCCCCTGCGTCGTTGCTATGCGCTGCATGGCGCGGCGCAATGACGAGTGACATCACTCGTCATTGCGTCTCGCAACGCATAGCAATGATGTAGGGGACGCACACCGGAGACCTGAAGCAGCGCGGACCCGACCCCGGCAACAGGTAATTATACAACTAGGGATGGGGGAGGCAACGGGGCAGCGGCGACGGCAATGGGTGCCGCTGCCCCTTATCTCCCCCTGGCTATCGGTGCAGCTGCCCCATTGCCGACACCGCTTCTCTCCCCCTGGCTATCGGCGCTGGCAATGGGACAGCGGCACCGATAGCCAGGGGGAGAGAAGGGGCAGCGGCGCCGATAGCAGGGGGAGAGAAGCGGCGGTAGCAGGGCTCTAGACCCCAGGAAAGGCAGGGGGAGAGAAGCAGGCAGCGACGGCCTCTCTCCCCCTGCCTTTTCTGGGGGCTCTGTGGGGTGAGAAGCAGTGTATCGGGGTATACACATGCACAGACACGCACCCTCATTTTATGAAGGATATTTGAGTAAAAAAATTCTTTTACCCAAATATCCTTGGTAAAATGAGGGTGTGTGTTATAGGCGGATGCGTGGTACACCCCGATAAATACGGTAATGTTCCCTTATGCTGCTACCCTTTTATAATCCATAATTTTTGGGCCAGGTAGTCTAATTACTTGGCGACATAATAACAGTATGAGTGCATGGTTTGGGAAAATAGATGCAGAAGGACAAATGGATGAAAGGATGGCCGCATCTGGCAACTTTACTGTTTGCTTTTTTTCAATGCAAAGGAGAGGCGTATAATTATTAAAAATCGTATTTTTGGAGATGGACAGGCAGGCTGTAGGGGAGGAGGTAGGCCTGTATTTTGAACTTAAAAACTCAAATGGGTTTTTGGGTTCAAAATGTGTTTTTTTCACTAATGCTGCTATCCTTTTATAATTCATAATGTTTGGGCCAGGTAGTCTAATTACTTGGCGACATAATAACAGTATGAGTGCATGGTTTGGGAAAATAGATGCAGAAGGACAAATGGATGAAAGGATGGCCGCATCTGGCAACTTTACTGTTTGCTTTTTTTCAATGCAAAGGAGGAGCGTATAATTATTAAAAAGGGTATTTTTGGAGATGGACAGGCAGGCTGTAGGGGAGGAGGTAGGCCTGTATTTTGAAATTAAAAACTCAAATGGGTTTTTGGGTTCAAAATGTGTATTTTTTACTAATGCTGCTATCCTTTTATAATCCATAATTTTTGGGCAAGGTAGTCTAATTACTTGGCGACATAATAACAGTATGAGTGCATGGTTTGGGAAAATAGATGCAGAAGGACAAATGGATGAAAGGATGGCCGCATCTGGCAACTTTACTGTTTGCTTTTTTTCAATGCAAAGGAGGAGCGTATAATTATTAAAAAGGGTATTTTTGGAGATGGACAGGCAGGCTGTAGGGGAGGAGGTAGGCCTGTATTTTGAACTTAAAAACTCAAATGGGTTTTTGGGTTCAAAATGTGTTTTTTTCACTAATGCTGCTATCCTTTTATAATTCATAATGTTTGGGCCAGGTAGTCTAATTACTTGGCGACATAATAACAGTATGAGTGCATGGTTTGGGAAAATAGATGCAGAAGGACAAATGGATGAAAGGATGGCCGCATCTGGCAACTTTACTGTTTGCTTTTTTTCAATGCAAAGGAGGAGCGTATAATTATTAAAAAGGGTATTTTTGGAGATGGACAGGCAGGCTGTAGGGGAGGAGGTAGGCCTGTATTTTGAACTTAAAAACTCAAATGGGTTTTTGGGTTCAAAATATGTATTTTTCCCTTATGCTGCTATCCTTTTATAATCCATAATTTTTGGGCCAGGTAGTCTAATTACTTGGCGACATAATAACAGTATGAGTGCATGGTTTGGGAAAATAGATGCAGAAGGACAAATGGATGAAAGGATGGCCGCATCTGGCACCTTTACTGTTTGCTTTTTTTCAATGCAAAGGAGAGGCGTATAATTATTAAAAAACCTATTTTTGGAAATGGACAGGCAGGCTGTAGGGGAGGAGGTAGGCCTGTATTTTGAACTTAAAAACTCAAATGGGTTTTTGGGTTCAAAATTTGTTTTTTTCACTAATGCTGCTATCCTTTTATAATTCATAATGTTTGGGCCAGGTAGTCTAATTACTTGGCGACATAATAACAGTATGAGTGCGTGGTTTGGGAAAATAGATGCAGAAGGACAAATGGATGAAAGGATGGCCGGATCTGGCACCTTTACTGTTTGCTTTTTTTCAATGCAAAGGAGGAGCGTATAATTATTAAAAAGGGTATTTTTGGAGATGGACAGGCAGGCTGTAGGGGAGGAGGTAGAAAGAAAGAAAGAAGGGGCAGCGGCACCCATTGCTGGTGCCGCTTCCCTGTTGCCTCCCCCATCCCCGGTTGTATAATTACCTGTTGCTGGGGTCGGGTCAGCGCTGCTTCAGGACTCCGGGGTGCATCCCCTGCGTCGTTGCTATGCGCTGCATGGCGCGGCGCAATGACGAGTGACATCACTCGTCATTGCGTCTCGCAATGCATAGCAATGATGTAGGGGACGCACACCGGAGGCCTGAAGCAGCGCGGACCCGACCCCGGAAACAGGTAATTATACAACTAGGGATGAGGGAGGCAACGGGGCAGCGGCGACGGCAATGGGTGCCGCTGCCCCTTATCTCCCCCTGGCTATCGGTGCAGCTGCCCCATTGCCAACACCGCTTCTCTCCCCCTGGCTATCGGCGCTGGCAATGGGACAGCGGCACCGATAGCCAGGGGGAAAGAAGGGGCAGCGGCGCCGATAGCGGGGGGAGAGAAGAGGCGGTAGCAGGGCTCTAGACCCCAGGAAAGGCAGGGGGAGAGAAGCAGGCAGCGACGGCCTCTCTCCCCTGCCTTTCCTGGGGGCTCTGTGGGGTGAGAAGAAGTGTATCGGGGTATACACATGCACACACACGCACCCTCATTTTATGAAGGATATTTGGGTAAAAAAATTATTTTACCCAAATATCCTTGATAAAATGAGGGTGTGTGTTATAGGCGGATGCGTGGTACACCCCGATAAATACGGTAATGTTCCCTTATGCTGCTACCCTTTTATAATCCATAATTTTTGGGCCAGGTAGTCTAATTACTTGTCGACATAATAACAGTATGAGTGCATGGTTTGGGAAAATAGATGCAGAAGGACAAATGGATGAAAGGATGGCCGCATCTGGCAACTTTACTGTTTGCTTTTTTTCAATGCAAAGGAGGAGCGTATAATTATTAAAAAGGGTATTTTTGGAGATGGACAGGCAGGCTGTAGGGGAGGAGGTAGGCCTGTATTTTGAACTTAAAAACTCGAATGGGTTTTTGGGTTCAAAATGTGTAATTTTCACTAATGCTGCTATCCTTTTATAATTCATAATTTTTGGTCAAGGTAGTCTAATTACTTGGCGACATAATAACAGTATGAGTGCATGGTTTGGGAAAATAGATGCAGAAGGACAAATGGATGAAAGGATGGCCGCATCTGGCAACTTTACTGTTTGCTTTTTTTCAATGCAAAGGAGAGGCGTATAATTATTAAAAATCGTATTTTTGGAGATGGACAGGCAGGCTGTAGGGGAGGAGGTAGGCCTGTATTTTGAACTTAAAAACTCAAATGGGTTTTTGGGTTCAAAATGTGTTTTTTTCACTAATGCTGCTATCCTTTTATAATTCATAATGTTTGGGCCAGGTAGTCTAATTACTTGGCGACATAATAACAGTATGAGTGCATGGTTTGGGAAAATAGATGCAGAAGGACAAATGGATGAAAGGATGGCCGCATCTGGCAACTTTACTGTTTGCTTTTTTTCAATGCAAAGGAGGAGCGTATAATTATTAAAAAGGGTATTTTTGGAGATGGACAGGCAGGCTGTAGGGGAGGAGGTAGGCCTGTATTTTGAACTTAAAAACTCAAATGGGTTTTTGGGTTCAAAATGTGTATTTTTCACTAATGCTGCTATCCTTTTATAATCCATAATTTTTGGGCCAGGTAGTCTAATTACTTGGCGACATAATAACAGTATGAGTGCATGATTTGGGAAAATAGATGCAGAAGGACAAATGGATGAAAGGATGGCCGCATCTGGCAACTTTACTGTTTGCTTTTTTTCAATGCAAAGGAGAGGCGTATAATTATTAAAAATCATATTTTTGGAGATGGACAGGCAGGCTGTAGGGGAGGAGGTAGGCCTGTATTTTGAACTTAAAAACTCAAATGGGTTTTTGGGTTCAAAATGTGTATTTTTCCCTTATGCTGCTATCCTTTTATAATCCATAATTTTGGGGCCAGGTTGTCCGATAACTTGGCAAAGAGAAAACAGTATGAGTGTATGATGGTTTGGGAACATAGGTGTAGAAGCACAAATCGATGAAAGGATAGCAGCATCTGGCAACTTAACTGTTTGTTTTTCCAAAGCAAATGAAGAGTGCATAATTATTAAAAAAGGGTATTTTTGGAGATGGACAGGCAGGCTGATGGGGAGGAGGTAGGCCTGTATTTTGAACTTAAAAACTCAAATGGGTTTTTGGGTTCAAAATATGTATTTTTCCCTTATGCTGCTATCCTTTTATAATCCATAATTTTTGGGCCAGGTAGTCTAATTACTTGGCGACATAATAACAGTATGAGTGCATGGTTTGGGAAAATAGATGCAGAAGGACAAATGGATGAAAGGATGGCCGCATCTGGCACCTTTACTGTTTGCTTTTTTTCAATGCAAAGGAGAGGCGTATAATTATTAAAAATCGTATTTTTGGAGATGGACAGGCAGGCTGTAGGGGAGGAGGTAGGCCTGTATTTTGAACTTAAAAACTCAAATGGGTTTTTGGGTTCAAAATTTGTTTTTTTCACTAATGCTGCTATCCTTTTATAATTCATAATGTTTGGGCCAGGTAGTCTAATTACTTGGCGACATAATAACAGTATGAGTGCGTGGTTTGGGAAAATAGATGCAGAAGGACAAATGGATGAAAGGATGGCCGGATCTGGCACCTTTACTGTTTGCTTTTTTTCAATGCAAAGGAGGAGCGTATAATTATTAAAAAGGGTATTTTTGGAGATGGACAGGCAGGCTGTAGGGGAGGAGGTAGAAAGAAAGAAGGGGCAGCGGCACCCATTGCTGGCGCCGCTTCCCTGTTGCCTCCCCCATCCCCGGTTGTATAATTACCTGTTGCTGGGGTCGGGTCAGCGCTGCTTCAGGACTCCGGGGTGCATCCCCTGCGTCGTTGCTATGCGCTGCATGGCGCGGCGCAATGACGAGTGACATCACTCGTCATTGCGTCTCGCAATGCATAGCAATGATGTAGGGGACGCACACCGGAGGCCTAAAGCAGCGCGGACCCGACCCCGGAAACAGGTAATTATACAACTAGGGATGAGGGAGGCAACGGGGCAGCGGCGACGGCAATGGGTGCCGCTGCCCCTTATCTCCCCCTGGCTATCGGTGCAGCTGCCCCATTGCCAACACCGTTTCTCTCCCCCTGGCTATCGGCGCTGGCAATGGGACAGCGGCACCGATAGCCAGGGGGAGAGAAGGGGCAGCGGCGCCGATAGCGGGGGGAGAGAAGAGGCGGTAGCAGGGCTCTAGACCCCAGGAAAGGCAGGGGGAGAGAAGCAGGCAGCGACGGCCTCTCTCCCCCTGCCTTTCCTGGGGGCTCTGTGGGGTGAGAAGCAGTGTATCGGGGTATACACATGCACACACACGCACCCTCATTTTATGAAGGATATTTGGGTAAAAAAATTATTTTACCCAAATATCCTTGATAAAATGAGGGTGTGTGTTATAGGCGGATGCGTGGTACACCCCGATAAATACGGTAATGTTCCCTTATGCTGCTACCCTTTTATAATCCATAATTTTTGGGCCAGGTAGTCTAATTACTTGTCGACATAATAACAGTATGAGTGCATGGTTTGGGAAAATAGATGCAGAAGGACAAATGGATGAAAGGATGGCCGCATCTGGCAACTTTACTGTTTGCTTTTTTTCAATGCAAAGGAGGAGCGTATAATTATTAAAAAGGGTATTTTTGGAGATGGACAGGCAGGCTGTAGGGGAGGAGGTAGGCCTGTATTTTGAACTTAAAAACTCGAATGGGTTTTTGGGTTCAAAATGTGTAATTTTAACTAATGCTGCTATCCTTTTATAATCCATAATTTTTGGTCAAGGTAGTCTAATTACTTGGCGACATAATAACAGTATGAGTGCATGGTTTGGGAAAATAGATGCAGAAGGACAAATGGATGAAAGGATGGCCGCATCTGGCAACTTTACTGTTTGCTTTTTTTCAATGCAAAGGAGGAGCGTATAATTATTAAAAAGGGTATTTTTGGAGATGGACAGGCAGGCTGTAGGGGAGGAGGTAGGCTTGTATTTTGAACTTAAAAACTCAAATGGGTTTTTGGGTTCAAAATGTGTATTTTTCCCTTATGCTGCTATCCTTTTATAATCCATAATTTTTGGGCCAGTTAGTTTCATTACTTGGCGACATAATAACAGTATGAGTGTGTGGTTTGGGAAAATAGGTGCAGAAGGACAAATGGATGAAAGGATGGCCGCATCTGGCAACTTTACTGTTTGCTTTTTTTCAATGCAAAGGAGGAGCGTATAATTATTAAATGGCTATTTTTGGAGATGGACAGGCAGGCTGTAGGGGAGGAGGTAGGCCTATATTTTGAACTTAAAAACTCAAATGGGTTTTTGGGTTCAAAATGTGTTTTTTTCCCTTATGCTGCTATCCTTTTATAATCCATAATTTTTGGGCCAGGTTGTCCGATAACTTGGCAAAGTGAAAACAGTATGAGTGTATGATGGTTTGGGAACATAGGTGTAGAAGCACAAATCGATGAAAGGATAGCAGCATATGGCAACTTAACTGTTTGTTTTTCCAAAGCAAATGAAGAGTGCAAAATTATTAAAAATGGGTATTTTTGGAGATGGACAGGCAGGCTGATGGGGAGGAGGTAGGCCTGTATTTTGAACTTAAAAACTCAAATGTGTTTTTGGGTTCAAAATATGTATTTTTCCCTTATGCTGCTATCCTTTTATAATCCATAATTTTTGGGCCAGGTAGTCTAATTACTTGGCGACATAATAACAGTATGAGTGCATGGTTTGGGAAAATAGATGCAGAAGGACAAATGGATGAAAGGATGGCCGCATCTGGCACCTTTACTGTTTGCTTTTTTTCAATGCAAAGGAGGAGCGTATAATTATTAAAAAGGGTATTTTTGGAGATGGACAGGCAGGCTGTAGGGGAGGAGGTAGAAAGAAAGAAAGAAGGGGCAGCGGCACCCATTGCCGGCGCCGCTTCCCTGTTGCCTCCCTCATCCCCGGTTGTATAATTACCTGTTGCTGGGGTCGGGTCAGCGCTGCTTCAGGACTCCGGGGTGCATCCCCTGCGTCGTTGCTATGCGCTGCATGGCGCGGCGCAATGACGAGTGACATCACTCGTCATTGCGTCTCGCAACGCATAGCAATGATGTAGGGGACGCACACCGGAGACCTGAAGCAGCGCGGACCCGACCCCGGCAACAGGTAATTATACAACTAGGGATGGGGGAGGCAACGGGGCAGCGGCGACGGCAATGGGTGCCGCTGCCCCTTATCTCCCCCTGGCTATCGGTGCAGCTGCCCCATTGCCGACACCGCTTCTCTCCCCCTGGCTATCGGCGCTGGCAATGGGACAGCGGCACCGATAGCCAGGGGGAGAGAAGGGGCAGCGGCGCCGATAGCAGGGGGAGAGAAGCGGCGGTAGCAGGGCTCTAGACCCCAGGAAAGGCAGGGGGAGAGAAGCAGGCAGCGACGGCCTCTCTCCCCCTGCCTTTTCTGGGGGCTCTGTGGGGTGAGAAGCAGTGTATCGGGGTATACACATGCACAGACACGCACCCTCATTTTATGAAGGATATTTGAGTAAAAAAATTCTTTTACCCAAATATCCTTGGTAAAATGAGGGTGTGTGTTATAGGCGGATGCGTGGTACACCCCGATAAATACGGTAATGTTCCCTTATGCTGCTACCCTTTTATAATCCATAATTTTTGGGCCAGGTAGTCTAATTACTTGGCGACATAATAACAGTATGAGTGCATGGTTTGGGAAAATAGATGCAGAAGGACAAATGGATGAAAGGATGGCCGCATCTGGCAACTTTACTGTTTGCTTTTTTTCAATGCAAAGGAGAGGCGTATAATTATTAAAAATCGTATTTTTGGAGATGGACAGGCAGGCTGTAGGGGAGGAGGTAGGCCTGTATTTTGAACTTAAAAACTCAAATGGGTTTTTGGGTTCAAAATGTGTTTTTTTCACTAATGCTGCTATCCTTTTATAATTCATAATGTTTGGGCCAGGTAGTCTAATTACTTGGCGACATAATAACAGTATGAGTGCATGGTTTGGGAAAATAGATGCAGAAGGACAAATGGATGAAAGGATGGCCGCATCTGGCAACTTTACTGTTTGCTTTTTTTCAATGCAAAGGAGGAGCGTATAATTATTAAAAAGGGTATTTTTGGAGATGGACAGGCAGGCTGTAGGGGAGGAGGTAGGCCTGTATTTTGAAATTAAAAACTCAAATGGGTTTTTGGGTTCAAAATGTGTATTTTTTACTAATGCTGCTATCCTTTTATAATCCATAATTTTTGGGCAAGGTAGTCTAATTACTTGGCGACATAATAACAGTATGAGTGCATGGTTTGGGAAAATAGATGCAGAAGGACAAATGGATGAAAGGATGGCCGCATCTGGCAACTTTACTGTTTGCTTTTTTTCAATGCAAAGGAGGAGCGTATAATTATTAAAAAGGGTATTTTTGGAGATGGACAGGCAGGCTGTAGGGGAGGAGGTAGGCCTGTATTTTGAACTTAAAAACTCAAATGGGTTTTTGGGTTCAAAATGTGTTTTTTTCACTAATGCTGCTATCCTTTTATAATTCATAATGTTTGGGCCAGGTAGTCTAATTACTTGGCGACATAATAACAGTATGAGTGCATGGTTTGGGAAAATAGATGCAGAAGGACAAATGGATGAAAGGATGGCCGCATCTGGCAACTTTACTGTTTGCTTTTTTTCAATGCAAAGGAGGAGCGTATAATTATTAAAAAGGGTATTTTTGGAGATGGACAGGCAGGCTGTAGGGGAGGAGGTAGGCCTGTATTTTGAACTTAAAAACTCAAATGGGTTTTTGGGTTCAAAATATGTATTTTTCCCTTATGCTGCTATCCTTTTATAATCCATAATTTTTGGGCCAGGTAGTCTAATTACTTGGCGACATAATAACAGTATGAGTGCATGGTTTGGGAAAATAGATGCAGAAGGACAAATGGATGAAAGGATGGCCGCATCTGGCACCTTTACTGTTTGCTTTTTTTCAATGCAAAGGAGAGGCGTATAATTATTAAAAAACCTATTTTTGGAAATGGACAGGCAGGCTGTAGGGGAGGAGGTAGGCCTGTATTTTGAACTTAAAAACTCAAATGGGTTTTTGGGTTCAAAATTTGTTTTTTTCACTAATGCTGCTATCCTTTTATAATTCATAATGTTTGGGCCAGGTAGTCTAATTACTTGGCGACATAATAACAGTATGAGTGCGTGGTTTGGGAAAATAGATGCAGAAGGACAAATGGATGAAAGGATGGCCGGATCTGGCACCTTTACTGTTTGCTTTTTTTCAATGCAAAGGAGGAGCGTATAATTATTAAAAAGGGTATTTTTGGAGATGGACAGGCAGGCTGTAGGGGAGGAGGTAGAAAGAAAGAAAGAAGGGGCAGCGGCACCCATTGCTGGTGCCGCTTCCCTGTTGCCTCCCCCATCCCCGGTTGTATAATTACCTGTTGCTGGGGTCGGGTCAGCGCTGCTTCAGGACTCCGGGGTGCATCCCCTGCGTCGTTGCTATGCGCTGCATGGCGCGGCGCAATGACGAGTGACATCACTCGTCATTGCGTCTCGCAATGCATAGCAATGATGTAGGGGACGCACACCGGAGGCCTGAAGCAGCGCGGACCCGACCCCGGAAACAGGTAATTATACAACTAGGGATGAGGGAGGCAACGGGGCAGCGGCGACGGCAATGGGTGCCGCTGCCCCTTATCTCCCCCTGGCTATCGGTGCAGCTGCCCCATTGCCAACACCGCTTCTCTCCCCCTGGCTATCGGCGCTGGCAATGGGACAGCGGCACCGATAGCCAGGGGGAAAGAAGGGGCAGCGGCGCCGATAGCGGGGGGAGAGAAGAGGCGGTAGCAGGGCTCTAGACCCCAGGAAAGGCAGGGGGAGAGAAGCAGGCAGCGACGGCCTCTCTCCCCTGCCTTTCCTGGGGGCTCTGTGGGGTGAGAAGAAGTGTATCGGGGTATACACATGCACACACACGCACCCTCATTTTATGAAGGATATTTGGGTAAAAAAATTATTTTACCCAAATATCCTTGATAAAATGAGGGTGTGTGTTATAGGCGGATGCGTGGTACACCCCGATAAATACGGTAATGTTCCCTTATGCTGCTACCCTTTTATAATCCATAATTTTTGGGCCAGGTAGTCTAATTACTTGTCGACATAATAACAGTATGAGTGCATGGTTTGGGAAAATAGATGCAGAAGGACAAATGGATGAAAGGATGGCCGCATCTGGCAACTTTACTGTTTGCTTTTTTTCAATGCAAAGGAGGAGCGTATAATTATTAAAAAGGGTATTTTTGGAGATGGACAGGCAGGCTGTAGGGGAGGAGGTAGGCCTGTATTTTGAACTTAAAAACTCGAATGGGTTTTTGGGTTCAAAATGTGTAATTTTCACTAATGCTGCTATCCTTTTATAATTCATAATTTTTGGTCAAGGTAGTCTAATTACTTGGCGACATAATAACAGTATGAGTGCATGGTTTGGGAAAATAGATGCAGAAGGACAAATGGATGAAAGGATGGCCGCATCTGGCAACTTTACTGTTTGCTTTTTTTCAATGCAAAGGAGGAGCGTATAATTATTAAAAAGGGTATTTTTGGAGATGGACAGGCAGGCTGTAGGGGAGGAGGTAGGCTTGTATTTTGAACTTAAAAACTCAAATGGGTTTTTGGGTTCAAAATGTGTATTTTTCCCTTATGCTGCTATCCTTTTATAATCCATAATTTTTGGGCCAGTTAGTTTCATTACTTGGCGACATAATAACAGTATGAGTGTGTGGTTTGGGAAAATAGGTGCAGAAGGACAAATGGATGAAAGGATGGCCGCATCTGGCAACTTTACTGTTTGCTTTTTTTCAATGCAAAGGAGGAGCGTATAATTATTAAATGGCTATTTTTGGAGATGGACAGGCAGGCTGTAGGGGAGGAGGTAGGCCTATATTTTGAACTTAAAAACTCAAATGGGTTTTTGGGTTCAAAATGTGTTTTTTTCCCTTATGCTGCTATCCTTTTATAATCCATAATTTTTGGGCCAGGTTGTCCGATAACTTGGCAAAGTGAAAACAGTATGAGTGTATGATGGTTTGGGAACATAGGTGTAGAAGCACAAATCGATGAAAGGATAGCAGCATATGGCAACTTAACTGTTTGTTTTTCCAAAGCAAATGAAGAGTGCATAATTATTAAAAATGGGTATTTTTGGAGATGGACAGGCAGGCTGATGGGGAGGAGGTAGGCCTGTATTTTGAACTTAAAAACTCAAATGTGTTTTTGGGTTCAAAATATGTATTTTTTCCCTTATGCTGCTATCCTTTTATAATCCATAATTTTTGGGCCAGGTAGTCTAATTACTTGGCGACATAATAACAGTATGAGTGCATGGTTTGGGAAAATAGATGCAGAAGGACAAATGGATGAAAGGATGGCCGCATCTGGCACCTTTACTGTTTGCTTTTTTTCAATGCAAAGGAGGAGCGTCTAATTATTAAAAAGGGTATTTTTGGAGATGGACAGGCAGGCTGTAGGGGAGGAGGTAGAAAGAAAGAAAGAAGGGGCAGCGGCACCCATTGCCGGCGCCGCTTCCCTGTTGCCTCCCTCATCCCCGGTTGTATAATTACCTGTTGCTGGGGTCGGGTCAGCGCTGCTTCAGGACTCCGGGGTGCATCCCCTGCGTCGTTGCTATGCGCTGCATGGCGCGGCGCAATGACGAGTGACATCACTCGTCATTGCGTCTCGCAACGCATAGCAATGATGTAGGGGACGCACACCGGAGACCTGAAGCAGCGCGGACCCGACCCCGGCAACAGGTAATTATACAACTAGGGATGGGGGAGGCAACGGGGCAGCGGCGACGGCAATGGGTGCCGCTGCCCCTTATCTCCCCCTGGCTATCGGTGCAGCTGCCCCATTGCCGACACCGCTTCTCTCCCCCTGGCTATCGGCGCTGGCAATGGGACAGCGGCACCGATAGCCAGGGGGAGAGAAGGGGCAGCGGCGCCGATAGCAGGGGGAGAGAAGCGGCGGTAGCAGGGCTCTAGACCCCAGGAAAGGCAGGGGGAGAGAAGCAGGCAGCGACGGCCTCTCTCCCCCTGCCTTTTCTGGGGGCTCTGTGGGGTGAGAAGCAGTGTATCGGGGTATACACATGCACACACACGCACCCTCATTTTATGAAGGATATTTGAGTAAAAAAATTATTTTACCCAAATATCCTTGGTAAAATGAGGGTGTGTGTTATAGGCGGATGCGTGGTACACCCCGATAAATACGGTAATGTTCCCTTATGCTGCTACCCTTTTATAATCCATAATTTTTGGGCCAGGTAGTCTAATTACTTGGCGACATAATAACAGTATGAGTGCATGGTTTGGGAAAATAGATGCAGAAGGACAAATGGATGAAAGGATGGCCGCATCTGGCAACTTTACTGTTTGCTTTTTTTCAATGCAAAGGAGAGGCGTATAATTATTAAAAATCGTATTTTTGGAGATGGACAGGCAGGCTGTAGGGGAGGAGGTAGGCCTGTATTTTGAACTTAAAAACTCAAATGGGTTTTTGGGTTCAAAATGTGTTTTTTTCACTAATGCTGCTATCCTTTTATAATTCATAATGTTTGGGCCAGGTAGTCTAATTACTTGGCGACATAATAACAGTATGAGTGCATGGTTTGGGAAAATAGATGCAGAAGGACAAATGGATGAAAGGATGGCCGCATCTGGCAAATTTACTGTTTGCTTTTTTTCAATGCAAAGGAGGAGCGTATAATTATTAAAAAGGGTATTTTTGGAGATGGACAGGCAGGCTGTAGGGGAGGAGGTAGGCCTGTATTTTGAACTTAAAAACTCAAATGGGTTTTTGGGTTCAAAATGTGTATTTTTCACTAATGCTGCTATCCTTTTATAATCCATAATTTTTGGGCCAGGTAGTCTAATTACTTGGCGACATAATAACAGTATGAGTGCATGATTTGGGAAAATAGATGCAGAAGGACAAATGGATGAAAGGATGGCCGCATCTGGCAACTTTACTGTTTGCTTTTTTTCAATGCAAAGGAGAGGCGTATAATTATTAAAAATCATATTTTTGGAGATGGACAGGCAGGCTGTAGGGGAGGAGGTAGGCCTGTATTTTGAACTTAAAAACTCAAATGGGTTTTTGGGTTCAAAATGTGTTTTTTTCACTAATGCTGCTATCCTTTTATAATTCATAATGTTTGGGCCAGGTAGTCTAATTACTTGGCGACATAATAACAGTATGAGTGCATGGTTTGGGAAAATAGATGCAGAAGGACAAATGGATGAAAGGATGGCCGCATCTGGCAACTTTACTGTTTGCTTTTTTTCAATGCAAAGGAGGAGCGTATAATTATTAAAAAGGGTATTTTTGGAGATGGACAGGCAGGCTGTAGGGGAGGAGGTAGGCCTGTATTTTGAACTTAAAAACTCAAATGGGTTTTTGGGTTCAAAATGTGTATTTTTCACTAATGCTGCTATCCTTTTATAATCCATAATTTTTGGGCCAGGTAGTCTAATTACTTGGCGACATAATAACAGTATGAGTGCATGATTTGGGAAAATAGATGCAGAAGGACAAATGGATGAAAGGATGGCCGCATCTGGCAACTTTACTGTTTGCTTTTTTTCAATGCAAAGGAGAGGCGTATAATTATTAAAAATCATATTTTTGGAGATGGACAGGCAGGCTGTAGGGGAGGAGGTAGGCCTGTATTTTGAACTTAAAAACTCAAATGGGTTTTTGGGTTCAAAATGTGTATTTTTCCCTTATGCTGCTATCCTTTTATAATCCATAATTTTGGGGCCAGGTTGTCCGATAACTTGGCAAAGAGAAAACAGTATGAGTGTATGATGGTTTGGGAACATAGGTGTAGAAGCACAAATCGATGAAAGGATAGCAGCATCTGGCAACTTAACTGTTTGTTTTTCCAAAGCAAATGAAGAGTGCATAATTATTAAAAAAGGGTATTTTTGGAGATGGACAGGCAGGCTGATGGGGAGGAGGTAGGCCTGTATTTTGAACTTAAAAACTCAAATGGGTTTTTGGGTTCAAAATATGTATTTTTCCCTTATGCTGCTATCCTTTTATAATCCATAATTTTTGGGCCAGGTAGTCTAATTACTTGGCGACATAATAACAGTATGAGTGCATGGTTTGGGAAAATAGATGCAGAAGGACAAATGGATGAAAGGATGGCCGCATCTGGCAACTTTACTGTTTGCTTTTTTTCAATGCAAAGGAGGAGCGTATAATTATTAAAAGGCTATTTTTGGAGATGGACAGGCAGGCTGTAGGGGAGGAGGTAGGCCTGTATTTTGAACTTAAAAACTCAAATGGGTTTTTGGGTTCAAAATGTGTATTTTTCCCTTATGCTGCTATCCTTTTATAATCCATAATTTTGAGGCCAGGTTGTCCGATAACTTGGCAAAGTGAAAACAGTATGAGTGTATGATGGTTTGGGAACATAGGTGTAGAAGCACAAATCGATGAAAGGATAGCAGCATATGGCATCTTAACTGTTTGTTTTTCCAAAGCAAATGAAGAGTGCATAATTATTAAAAAAGGGTATTTTTAGAGATGGACAGGCAGGCTGATGGGGAGGAGGTAGGCCTGTATAGATGGATGCAACAATCTCCTGTTACTTCTATGAAGGCCATAATAGACGACATCACCAACCAGCTCCATAGTCACATACACAGCAAAGGTGAGATGTTGTTTACACCTAGTGATGTCAGTGGTATTGAGTGACATCACAGCACAGTGCTAAGGCTCCTGGGCCTGGACACAGCAGCGGCTGCAATATCTCAACGGAGAATACGTTTATATATGTGTGTGTGTGTGCGTATATATATATATATATATATATATATATATATATATATATATATATATATATATATATATTTCTCCGCCGAAATCACTTTTAAACCCATTTCCACCTTTTTTTCCCTTCTCTTCCTCTTACTTTTTTTTCATGTTTTTTCACGTTTTTCTCCTTTTCGCCTCTTTTCTCGGCGTATTATTCTTCTTTTTCTTCTTTTTTTTTCGTCTAATGCATACCCTATCAGTGCAGCAATGCTTATTCAATACCGCCAGCAGATGGAGATACTGGGGGATAATTTTCTAAGGATTTATACTGATTTTTCCTGTCTGAATTTGTCGCACAGAAAGTTGCAGGCCAAATATGTGTGACATTTTTGCGACTTTAGCTTCTAGAGCATTTTTACAACATTATACATAGGTGCTGAATACATAAAAAGCGACTGTTCAGCGACAGACAAGTCGCATCAGCTGAAAGTAGGCCAGAATGTCAGTCCATGTTGGAGCAGGTTTAGATACAGTCTAAAGCATAGATCTCAAAGTCTGTGCACAGAATTTAGCAAGGGCCTCGCACCTTCTGATGCATTAGGTAGGTGCACAATAGCATAGCCTAACCCTCTGTACTTTGGTCTATATTGATGCGGGACATAGACAGCCAGCTGATGACCAATCCATTAGTGCAATGGATGGCTGGAAGCATTTGTCTTTGCCTTTGCAATACCACAGAAGCAATGCATGGTCAATGTACAGCAATGACACACCTGTGTGAACAGCCAGGAGACCCCCCATGTTATGTCAATTAGGAACATTCAGCACCCACCCGCTTTAAGGCAGCTGCCTATCATGTCATGCCCTACCTGCACAGGTGTGCTGGCTGCTCAGATGATCCAATTAAGGAGGCCATTTAGTCAGCAGCAGCAGAAGTCCTGTGCCTGGACGCTCCAACAGCGGCCAGACACAAGCAGCAGCAGCAGCACCACCTTTTGTTTTTTGGCTGCAGCAGCAGCAAGGCCCACAGGGCTGGCTAGCTGGCTAGCCAGCAAGCAGGTAGCAATGAAAGTAGGAATCTTTCTTTTTAACCCTGTAAGGGGGTGGTGCACTGTACCCGAAGATACTGCCATATCGGGTCAATGCATAGGGCGACGGAAGCAAGCTTCGAAATCGGCCCCCGTTCTCAAAAATCCATTTAATATATGGTCCCCAGATAGGGGACGTATCAGATATTAAACTGATAAGAACAGATTTTTTTGATTGAAAGAGCTTTATTTTCCGTTCAGTCATTACAAGTCGTACAATAAATTACAGTCACACAAAGCATGATAGTACAATACACAGCAAAGGTTCCCTAAGCTATACATCGCACACCATGCTACTCTAACATTCAGCTCAATCCTGCAATAGAAAGGCACAAGAGATCAAACAAAAACCAAATAATACAATCTGTGATCGGGGTAGGGGCGGATCACAGGGCCAAACTGTTGGGCTGTATCTTCAGGGAGACATGGGAGAAGTAGAGGGGTCTTCACTCCTCTTCTTCCTCATCAACGGACGAGCTGTTCAAGATGGAATAGTCTCTAAGCAGGTTCTTGATGAACCTGCGGCAGTCCCGGACGGACATGTTTTCCCTGTTGATCACGAGGCGGTTCCTGGCAAGCCACACTGCGTCCTTAAAACAGTTCATAAGGCGCCAGGCCTCCTGGATGGCCTCCACGTCGTGGGTCCCAGGGAACAGGCTGTAAAGCACCGAATGGTACGATAGGCAGCTCCTGGGCACTGAGTCTCTGAGTTCATGTTCTAGGGCGTCCAACAGACCCTGTGCAAAGGGGCACTGCCAAAACACATGGAAAGATGTTTCCTCCACATAGGGGCAACTAGGGCAGTACCGGGTCTTGCACAGGTTGCGGGCATGCATGAATGACCTGAGAGAGAGACCTCCCATGAAGGCCATCCACGACAAGTCCTTGTGTCCATTGGTAAGCCGCTTTGAGGCCACATTGTTCCAAACTGTCTCTGCAGTGGCTGCGGGGAGTCCCGGAACCAGCTCGGTCAAGTCCTTAGCTCGGATGAGCTTGTGGATTGTCTTCGGCTTCCATAGGTCGGGTTTCAGTCCTTCCAGCTGGTGCTCCCTCACAAACCGGACAACATCCCCATAGAACCAGGGAGTGTTCCAGTTGTAAGGGATGGAGCTGTCCCACTTGTCCCAGCCCAGCTGTCTCCAGAGGGGCATGAGAAGCAAGCGAGACATGGACCTGCCCGCTGAGCCAGTCTTTTCAACAAGAGTCCGCTGCACCGTGACACATGCAAAGGAGGCCCTCAGCAGAGCGGGGATGTCGGGTATTCCCTTCCCACCCTTGCGGGGTTCCTTGTACATCACGGTCCTCTTGACTCTGTCCATTTTGCCCCAGACAAAGCCAAACACTGTCCGGGTGATGGCCTTGCAAACGGTGGTATGGGGAGGCCAGGCCTGTGCGGTATATTGGAGCACAGGCAAAACTTCACTCCGCAGGACAAGTGCCTTGCCTTCCATCGTGAGCTTTCTGGAGCTCCACAGTCCGATCTTCGAGTTTATCCTTCCTAGTCGGTCTTGCCAAGACTTAAGGGCCGCTCCTTCCTTCCCGAACCAGACTCCAAGAATTTGAATGAAGTCCGGCTTAACAGTAAAGGGGAAGGGGGCGGAAGAAGCCAGGTGCCATTCCCCGAAGAGCATGGCCTCCGACTTCCCGCAGTTGACTTTTGCCCCCGAAGCTCTGCCGAAGTCCTCGCAGGTCTGGACGAGTGCAGTCACCGAACCCTGGTCAGCGCAGAAGACGATCACGTCGTCCATGTAGAGCGAGCACTTGACCTCGTGGCGATCTGGTCCTGGTGCGGTGATCCCTCTGATCTCTCCATTCTGCCGGATAGTCTCAGCGAAGAGCTCTATAACACAAACAAAAAGGAGAGGTGAAAGAGGGCAGCCTTGTCTAACCCCTGAAAGAATAGAAAAGGGGTCAGTCTTCCAGCCGTTCACCAACACCGTGCTGTAAATGTCAAAATACATAACGTTAACAAAAGAGCAAAACATCTTCCCCAGACCCAGCCTGCGCAAAACCCTGTCCATGAATGCGTGGGAGACACGGTCGAACGCCTTCTCCTGATCTAAGCTGACCAGGGCGGCGTGGCCCCCGCGGTCCTGGATGTAATGGACCGTGTCTCTCACAAGGGCAAGGCTGTCAGCAATCCTGCGGCCAGGAATGCTGCAGGTCTGGTCCGGATGGACGATCTGCCCCATGACAGGTTTCAGCCTGTTGGCCAGCACCTTGGCGAGGATCTTGTAGTCCACGTTCAGGAGAGAGATGGGACGCCAGTTTTTCAGGTCACATCTCTCCCCCTTCCGCTTATACAAGATCATGATCATCCCTTCCCTCAACGACGGAGGCATTCTGCCCCCCACCACCATCTCCTCGTACACCTCCAACAGGTCCGGGACGGGGACGGGGCAGGGGTGGTGGCTTTCGCCTTCTTACCCTCCTTGGTCGGCTTGGCCATCCGTGGTGCTGGCTCCGGAGCTGGGGCTGGCTTTGGTGCTCTCGCTGCCACAGATGCCCATGTTCTCTCCCTCTGGGGGCAGTCCTTGTAGCTGTGGGCTGCCAGTCCGCAGAGGTTGCAGGTCTTGCTCTTGGGGCAGTCCTTGGTCGTGTGACCTGTCACACGGCAATACCTGCAGGCATCCTCCGTACAGTCCTTGCCCTCGTGGCCCATCTTGCCACATCTCCTGCAGGTCTGCGGCATGTCCGGGTAGAAGATAAGTCCTGTGGAGTTGCCCAAGGAAAATGTCGTTGGCAGGTGCTGTAGTCCGTCTGGAGAAGCAGGGTTCTTGTTGAGTCTGACGACCACAGACCACTTGCAGGTCCAGTATCCGAGTGAGTTCAGGATGCGGGTGGGCTCCCTCACCACGGTGCAGAAGCGCTTCAGGAAGGTCGAGATGTCCGTGCCTGGGGTGTGTGGGTTCCGCATTGAGACCGTCACCCGCCTCTCCTCTCTTTGAATAAGGCAGTTGCCCACAAAGCGAGAGAAAGGGGATTCGGGACTCGCCGCTTTCACCACCTCCCAGTATCTTCTACAGGTCCCAATGGTGGCAAAGGTGATGTAGAAGATTCCCGAAAAGAAGGTTGCTATTCCCAGGGTGTCAGCCGTGGGGAAGCCTTGATCCGCCAGCATCTTCTTGCAGAACACGTCGTGGGACATGTCCGGCACCCTTCCGTCCACGGGCTTGAGCTTCAAGGCAACAGTCTGCCTCATCCAGGGCTCCAGGATTGGAGCTTCCAGGTTGGGAATTCTGCCGCCCTTCTGCTTTGCCATGGTGGAGGTTGAAGCTTGCTGTGGTTGGGGCTGGACCTCCAGGCCTTGCCCTGCAGCCTCCTGGGTGGACTTGCTGGTTGAGGCCATGGCTTCTTCCAGCAGGCTCTTTTCCGCTTCCTTGTGGAGAGAGGCTTCGCAAAGTCTTCTTTCCCGGGTGGGAGGAGCTATGCAGATCCGTTCCCGGTGGGAGGAGCTATGCAAATCCTTCTCCAGAGGCAGCGAGTTTCTTCAAAAAGATTCTGCGCCGCCTTCGTCGCTGTTCCGGAATTCACCGCCGATTCCCTTCTTCCAGGTTCTTCGTCGGCTTCTTCCGGAGCTGCAGTCTTCAAGATCTTCTCCTTCTTCAGATGTTCCGAGGCAGGCAGGAGACAATCTTCAGGTGGTATGCTCTAGAGGAATGCGGTTCTAGTAAGAACGAAAAGTACTGCAATCGTACTACGCAAAATCTCTACCACAATGCTTGGAGTTCTTCAGACCGTAGCGATCATGGTATTTCCCCTGCCAGGTACTACACTTGATCTTAGCCAAAAGGCTGAGAAGCGATAACCGTGAAAGGGGCGGGCCCAACAAGGTCCCCTTCATGGGCACTATCACTGCTTGCTGGAAGGGAGGCTGCCAGACAATTTCCCATGCACACTCTGGGCTGGGGGGCAGTCAACCACCAGTACACACAGCAGAACCTAAACCCATACCATTATTGCTAAGCAGCAAGACAGGGGCCCATTGCACTCCCACGGGGCCTTTTTAAATGCAATCCATAACCCGGATTTGCCAGGAACCCTTCTTACTCCTCCTACTTGCATGTGACACTGGGCTTAGGATCTGCATAGGAAACACACACACAAGCACACACCTACCTTTGTTGCCTGCAGATGCCTCCTTGGCTGTCCCCAAACGGTATCAAACCAACACCCACGGGAAGCTGTAAGCATAGAGGACATGCCTGCACCCTATTGGACTTACTTGTGTGGGTTAAATCCGGGTTATTTGACAACCTATGGCGGTGATGGTTCTGCTCAGATAGAGCAGTGCTGATGTTCCTCATAAAGCTGTCGCTGCTGTGAAGGTTCTAGGCGACATCACAATCCCTATGGTTACATACACAACAAAGCTGGGTTGTTGTTGTTTACACTCTGCAAGGCCTGTGGAAGTGAGTGACATCATAGCACTGTAGTTCTAAGGGTTCTAGATGGATGCAACAATGTCCTGTTGCTTCTATGAAGGCCATAATAGACGACATCACCAACCAGCTCCATAGTCACATACACAGCAAAGGTGAGATGTTGTTTACACCTAGTGATGTCAGTGGTATTGAGTGACATCACAGCACAGTGCTAAGGCTCCTGGGCCTGGACACAGCAGCGGCTGCAACATCTCAACGGAGAATAAGTTTATATATATATGTGTGTGTGTGTGTGCGTATATATATATATATATATATATATATATATATATATATATATATATTTCTCCGCCGAAATGACTTTTAAACCCAATTCCACCTTTTTTTCCCTTCTCTTCTTCTTACTTTTTTTTCAAGTTTTTTCACGTTTTTCTCCTTTTCGCCTCTTTTCTCAGCGTATTATTCTTCTTTTTCTTCTTTTTTTCGTCTAATGCATACCCTATCAGTGCAGCAATGCTTATTCAATACCGCCAGCAGATGGAGACACTGGGGGATAATTTTCTAAGGATTTATACTGATTTTTCCTGTCTGAATTTGTCGCACAGAAAGTTGCAGGCCAAATATGTGTGACATTTCTGCGACTTTAGCTTCTAGAGCATTTTTACAACATTATACATAGGTGCTGAATACATAAAAAGCGACTGTTCAGCGACAGACAAGTCGCATCGGCTGAAAGTAGGCCAGAATGTCAGTCCATGTTGGAGCAGGTTTAGATACAGTCTAAAGCATAGATCTCAAAGTCTGTGCACAGAATTTAGCAAGGGCCTCGCACCTTCTGATGCATTAGGTAGGTGCACAATAGCATAGCCTAACCCTCTGTACTTTGGTCTATATTGATGCGGGACATAGACAGCCAGCTGATGACCAATCCATTAGTGCAATGGATGGCTGGAAGCATTTGTCTTTGCCTTTGCAATACCACAGAAGCAATGCATGGTCAATGTACAGCAATGACACACCTGTGTGAACAGCCAGGAGACCCCCCATGTTATGTCAATTAGGAACATTCAGCACCCACCTGCTATAAGGCAGCTACCTATCATGTCATGCCCTACCTGCACAGGTGTGCTGGCTGCTCAGATGATCCAATTAAGGAGGCCATTTAGTCAGCAGCAGCAGAAGTCCTGTGCCTGGACGCTCCAACAGCGGCCAGACACAAGCAGCAGCAGCACCACCTTTTGTTTTTTGGCTGCAGCAGCAGCAAGGCCCACAGGGCTGGCTAGCTGGCTAGCCAGCAAGCAGGTAGCAATGAAAGTAGGAATCTTTCTTTTTAACCCTGTAAGGGGGTGGTGCACTGTACCCGAAGATACTGCCATATTGGGTCAATGCATAGGGCGACGGAAGCAAGCTTCGAAATCGTCCCCCATTCTCAAAAATCCATTTAATATATGGTCCCCAGATAGGGGACGTATCAGATATTAAACTGATAAGAACAGATTTTTTTTTTAACTTGGCTACCCCTGAGGGGTATCTTTTTATTTAGAATTCATAAAATTTTACAAAGTGCATTACGATTTTTAAATATAATTTTTTCAATAAAAACAAATTTTGATAATAAAATCACATATAACAATAAAAGTTCACATAAATACAATCATAATACACTTAAAATGGGCACTTGGTGGCTTTACAAAAGGGCGTTCCATTCATTAAAATACCATTTTCTAGCTAATAAAGGATAATATTTCTTGTCTAATAAAAAGTACTGGTACATATCACTACTACAAAGAGCTAAAACATCATTCACAGATAAAATCTCATGTTTAAAAAGTAAAATGTTTCTGGCATTCCATAGAGCTGCTTTAACATAGTTTATGATCTTCCATGCCATTATCTCTTGAGTCCGTATTGGGCATTCCAGACATCCATAAAAAACAGCTGCAGAGTTTAAGTCCTTTATTTCTGTTATCTTCTTCACCAGAGGGAGTATTTTAGTCCATATCCTTTTTGCATAAAAACAAGTCCAGAAAAGGTGGTACACGGTCTCGGGTTCCTGGCAGCCCTCCCTCGGGCATACTGCAGTGTTGGCCATCCTTCTTCGGTGCTGGAATGCCCGGCATGGAAGACACTCGTGTATGCAGCTTCAGGCCAGATCTTTCTGTGAATTAAAAAGATAAATCATATTTGCCATCTTCCATATTTTCCTGCATTTCTCTCCATTAAAATTATTCACAGGGGCAATAAAACCACTTTCTTTAATATATTTTGTGATCGGGGCTCCATACGTGTACTAGTGACAGGAAAGATTGCCTACATACCTATACAAGATCTTACCCTAGCATAGCGGTCTGAGTTGTGCCATAACCGCGCAATGAGGGCACGCCTATAGAGGGCATGCACTATAGTGAAGGAATAAGATAAGGGAGGGTTGGGAGGGTTCCACAAACGACACGTGCTCCGCCCCTGTAGGAGAGGGGGAAGTTATATACACACGCCCCCACCTGTTCCCAATGAGCCCCACCTGGAAGTGCAGGGAGCGATAATTACTTCCGCCCCTCGCACAAACACAGCCCATCAGGCTTTATACTTGTGATCGGGGCTCCATACGTGTACTAGTGACAGGAAAGATTGCCTACATACCTATACAAGATCTTACCCTAGCATAGCGGTCTGAGTTGTGCCATAACCGCGCAATGAGGGCACGCCTATAGAGGGCAAAAAGCAACCATGCTAGGATGAATACAATTCCTGAAATAAAACATCCTACATCCAGCATCAATCTTCACATACCCGAAGTAGACTATACCTAATGTGCTGAAAGAGTAGCCCTGACCAACTAGTGACTACTAGAGGTGGTAACCATACCTTTGAAACCGTGGTAGTAACGTCCATCTGTAAAGAATCAACCTGAGAATAACCTTCCCTGCCAAATACTAACTGAACTATACCCATCACCATCCCTACTTGTGACATTACTTCAAATGGACACGGAAAGGCTAACTTCATGGCAGGTCTGACAAGCACCAATCCCCTGCTATTTAAGAGGCAAAAACTAAACTGACAGGTAAATGACAAGAAATACCTATCTACCTGATAGATCGTGTGGGTCATGTCGCATGACAAGGTTCACGAAGGCACCTTACCTGATTGAGACTGTAACAGACATACCTAACTAGCCACTGTACTGACCCAACTGGACTTGGAAGTGATGACCCATTGCAGATGACAGCTCCCTGCGAGAGCAACGTATCTGTAGACGTGACCAGTGTTTAGATGAACCATCATGTCTGTAGACCTGACAGGTCTTTGTGACACCGTCGTGCCTGAACCCGTCACAGGTCCCCGCGGAACCATCGAGCCTGTAAACGTCACAGGTCTTTGTAAACCACTTTTTTTTTCTCAAATACGTAAGTGTGAAATGCCATATTGAAATTGTATACTATCTGAAACGTGTCAGATTACCTACATAACCATGTCAAATCAATTGCTCTGAAATGAGACAGCAGCAACCATGATTCAATCCCCGGTCCTAAAGAAATGAGTCATGAAACTGTGTATTAAATGCAGAATATATCTGCAACTAAATGCTGGCCCTCCTTAAAAGAGAACGTGCAATTATGCCAGATAGTTGAATCTGTGTACTATAACGAAATTATAACGTCATCGAGAAATACAACAGACGAGGTTGTATCTGACCTGAAAACGTGTCAGGTCATAACAAATATAACACGACAAAATTGCTCTGAAAACGAGTCAGTAGCAACTGGCATTACCCCTTTTAACCTGAAGAGGAGTCAGGCAACAGGGTAACATCATGAGTATTCATGACAAGATACCTGTATGAAGCTGGCGTGTTGTTCTGAAGGCGTGTCAGTAACAAAAATGACCAATTGTGTCCAATACCCTAAGCAAAGGATCTACCTCCCCTGTGTGCACCACATGAAACATGTTAACCGTATGTGCGGCATAACCTGCTAACAGTATACCCAACTACAAGTCGCTACTCAATATGTTATTGCTCTGAGACATGTCTAACAATAACCTATGTGGTGCATCCCCCCCTGCAGACGTAGGAGGTTTAAGAATATGTGCTCGATATATCTGCAATGAATGTAAGCACCATATGAATACTGTAATCGTGTCTTGTAAATATATGTACAGCCAGAGGTGCAACTGCTATTCAACACTAGGAACGAATGCACATAACCTACCCGCATACAATTATGGTAGTATGCAACAAATGCTGTGTACTGGTGCATGTATCATACACAAGCTGGGAGCGTAAGTACCGTGAAAACGTAAGGAACGTTATGAATTTATGCTCTAACATCATTATGAGTACCTCATACATGCCTAGAAAATAAAGTGTAAACATATATCTAAAAAGATAGACAACGTGCAACTATGCCGGATAGTTGAATATGTCTACTATAAGTAACTGATAACGTGGTCATGAAATACCACGGAGGAGGCTGTATCTGTCCTGAGAACGTCTCAGGTCGTGACAATGAACCACAATGTAATTGCTCTGAAAATTTGTCGGTAGCAACCGACATTAACTCCTTAAGCTGAAGGAGTCAGGCAAATAGGGCAACATCCTAACAAAGCTGTATAACCTTTCCGTATAAACATTATGCACGAATATGCAGTATGAAAGCTATGAGCATGAGTACAGTAAAGCTACGGGAGCATATGTGTAGTGTAGACTCTAAGGATGGAAATGCAGAAAAACTATTACCCATGTGCAGTACAACAAAATAAAGCTATGAACGTAACCAGACTATGAGCGTAACGTGCAACTATGCCAGAGAGTTGAATCTGTGTACTATAACGAAATAACATAATCGAGAAATACAACAGACGAGGTTGTATCTGACCTGAAAACGTGTCAGGTCATAACAAATACACCAACGACAAAATTGCTCTGAATACGAGTCAGTAGCAACCGACATTACCCCTTAACCTGAAGAGGAGTCAGGCAACAGGTTAACATTGTGACTATTCCTGAAATTGGTTGCTCTGAATGTGAGTCAGTAACAACCGCGATTCAACCCCTGAAGGAACGAGTCAGGTGACCGGGTATTGAACAGCCGATTAGTGCCACTAAAATGATGACCACCCTTGAACGAGTACCTGTGCCGGATAGTTGAATATGTGTTCTATAACTGACTGATAACTTAGTCGTGAAATACAACAGAGGAGGTTGTATCTGACCTGAGAACATGACAATAAACAACAATGCGATTGCTCTGAACAAGTCAGTAGCAACCGACATTGACCCCTTAACCTGAAGAGGATTCAGGCAATAGGGCTACATCCTGACAAACCTGAGTGAACTTTCCGTATAAAAGACTATGCACGAATACACAGAATGAATGCTATAAACATACGTACAGTAAAAGCTACAGGAGCATGTGTGTAGTGTAGACGCTATGGATGAACATGCAGAATAAATACCATTACCCATGTACAGTAAACGCTATGGATGTTAGTGCAGATAACATAACAGAATGAATGCTACATGTACGCAGAATAAGTACTACAACGTGTCAGCATAATAATTACTACCATCGTATGTACAGAATGAATGCTACGAATGTCCGTGTAGTGTATTGCTACAATTCTATGTGCAATATACATGACGTGAACATGTCTGTGGTATGAATACAACGAGCGTGTATGTGGTATAAATGCTATGAGCGTATAGTGATATGATACTATGAGCAGTATAATGCTATGAGTATACTTGCGATATCAATGCTAAGAGCGTATGTGCCTGATGTAGGCCATGTGTATGTGCAGTATAAACGCTACAAGTACATGTGCAGTATAAGCGTCGAGCATATGTGCTACGAATTAATATGTGGTATGACGCTATGAGGTATGAGTACTATGAGCAGTATAATGCTGTGAACATGCTATGAGCGCGTGGCCACAACTGCACGAAACAGCATGTCACTATGTGTGAGAACCATAGGAAACCTGCGTGTATGAATGCGGTGAACATGTGAACAACAAAACCATGACCGTGTAACCAATATAACTGCCATGAGTGTATGAACCCTGCATGTATGAATGCGGTGAACGTGTGAACAACAAAACAATGACCGTGTAACCAATATAACTGCCATGAGCGTATGAACCCTGCGTGTATGAATGATATGAACGTGTGAACAACTAAACCATAACCGTGTGACCGATGTAACTGCCATGAGCGTATGAAACCTGCGTGTATGAATGCGGTGAACGCGTGAACAACAAAACCATGACCGTGTAACCCATATAACTGCCATGAGGGTATGAACCCTGCGTGTATGAATGCGATGAACGTGTGAACAACAAAACCATAACCGTGTGACCAATGTAACTGCCATGAGCGTATAAAACCTGCGTGTATGAATGCGGTGAACGCGTGAACAACAAAACCATGACCGTGCAACCAATACAACCGCCATGAGCGTATGAACTGTATGAACCCTGCGGTGAACATGTGAACAACTTAAGAACCGTGAGAGTGTGACCACTATAACTGCCATGAGTGTATGAACCGTATAATTGCTATAGGCAGTATACTGCCGTAACCAGTATGAAATACCATTAACATATGAACCGAATGATACTTTGAGCGTATGAACCAGTGATAATTACGAGGTGTTTGATTGCCATGAACGTAACATGGTAGAAAGAACGTAAGACCGTGAACATGCCAAGAATATGTGAACAGCATTAATGCCAAGTTTGTGGACCGTGTAAAACACCAGTGAGTGAGAGAATAACCATGAGGTGAACAGCATAAACGAGTTTGCCCAGTATAAATGCTGTGAATGTATCGTCAGTGAGTATATGTACCGTATATAATGATATTAGCACATGAAACTGTATACATACTAAGCGCGTACGAGCAGTGTGCCATAAGCGTATGAATTAACCATGAGAGTACGGACAATAAGAAACTCATGGAGTTATCAAACCGTGAAGATGCTCTACTCGTGTGCACCTTGTACCAGTAATGCGTGTATGCCCATAATAAACCAAGCGTATGAATCGTATGGATACCATGATCGTGCAAATAACACTGTGTATACTATGATTTATTTGGATGTAGCCTATGTTATATCTCTACAGAGCATTGCACCCTACTATATACTATATTGAAACAAGACAGTCTACAGAGCACTTTATCACCACACACAGCATATGCTACTCTGCAACGTGATCCTCTGCAGAGTATTGCACCACACCAAACAGTAAATGCCACCCTGTGTTGCAACGAGACCCTTCGCAGAGCACTGCACCACACTGGACATGCTAACTGTAACGACCCTCTGCAGAGCATTGCACTATGCCCTATATAATATGTGGTATTGAAACCATCCCATCTGCAGAGCATTGCACTAACTGTATAAAGTTTGTTTATAATGAGACCATCTGCAGAGTATAGCACTATACTGTATATAGTATATATTATATTGTAACAAGACCATCTGCAGAGCATAGCACCATAGCTGTATATCATGAATACTATATTGTAATGAGACCATCTGCAGAGCATTGCACCTTAACTATATATCATGTATACTATATTGTAATGAGATCATCTGCAGAGCATTGCACCTTAACTGTATATCATGTATACTATATTGTAACGAGACCATCTGCAGATTATTGCACCATAACTGTATATCATGTATACTATATTGTAACGAGACCATCTGCAGAGCATTACACTGTACCGTATACTGCAAGGGCACCGTATACCCCGCAGAGCACCGCACCACACAGCAAAAGTTATATTGAAACGACTCTTTGCAGAGCATTGCACCACACTGTATACAGCAAACTTTATATTGAAACAACCCTCCGCAGAGCATTACACTATACTTTAGATTAACGATAGCAGACAAGCTGACAGGACCGCCTAACGAGGACTGGGCAGCTGCCGCAACCTGTCCCAAGGGCATAGACAATTGTAGTTGTGTGGGTGGCGGGCGGTCCACATGTCGCCATGAGGCAGCTAGCGGGCTGCGCGAAATGCTGAGGCCGCACCACCCCCAGCACCGATTTAACTCACCTGCTTGCCGCTCCTGGCCCCCACTACCGCTGCGGGCAGAGCCAGCCAGAACCATACCTGCCCAATATTACCTTATAATCAGAGTGAGACAGCATCCCCAGATAAGACAGCCAGCGGAGCTGCCAGGATGCCGCACCTGCACCACCCCAGACCCATGATCAGCGAGGCCTCCGCACCGTGAGCAGCAGCTCTGAAGATTTTTGTGGGAGATTCAAACACCAGCCTGCCACAGGAAGCAGAGATTCCACAAACGACACGTGCTCCGCCCCTGTAGGAGAGGGGGAAGTTATATACACACGCCCCCACCTGTTCCCAATGAGCCCCACCTGGAAGTGCAGGGAGAGATAATTACTTCCGCCCCTCGCACAAACACAGCCCATCAGGCTTTATACTTAACAGTTTTTTGCTATTAGTTATTTCATTCATACTTTTTCCGTTAAAGTTGTACAGGTTGAAAATTTTCTCTAAAATCTTGTATTGTTGGGGAAGATTAAAAGCATAAGGACAGCTTAAAACAGTTTTAAACCACCCATTCCTCCTCATAAAAAAAACCTGTATTAAAACGGATAAAATATGACCAGTAACTATCCTTAAAAAGTGTGCTAACACATACACACCCATATATATATACCTATATATATATATATATATATATATATATATATCCATAGAGATATATATATGTGTGTGTGTATGTATTGCTTACTGACATGATAAAAACATTCTTGAGACCAATAAACATATACTTCATTATATTCATCATCAGTAATTTTAGTAGACACATGAATAACTGTTTCTAAACAACAACTCCCATGATAAGGGTTGCCTTCTGCTGTTGCAAATCTTTAGGCTCAACATGTTTTTTAATTTACAACTCCCATCATTCCCACACAGGAAATGGGGGTTGTTTTTTATCAAAAGTTGGAGCATCCACATTAAAAAAACGTTCTCCACAGGGGTGAGTGCCATGCATGTAGTAACTTTTTTTTTAGTTTTTATTTCAGATACGTGTGAAGGGCTACAACTCTGTCTGATGGACTACGTTTATTTTGTTGTAAATTCAAAAAAATATTTTGACAGCTTGTGTGGTAGTGCTTCTTTCAATAAAATTTTTATAAAACGTGTTGTAATTTTTTATTTTTGTGTAATAAATTTACATTATAAGGCTTAGTAGTGGAAACTGTCTTGTAAACAGAATCCATTACTGAGTCAGGGCTTAGCTTTAGCGCCAAAACCAGCTAGCGCTATCCCCCCCATTATTACCCTGGTACCCACCGCCACAGGGGTGCTAGGAAGAGCCGGTACTAACAGGGCTGGAGATTCAAAAATGGCGCTACTGGGCCTAGGTGGTAACAGGCTGGCATTATTTAGGCTGGGGAGGGCCAGTAACAATGGTCCTCACCCACCCTGGTAACGTCAGGCTGTTGCTGTTTGGTTGGTATCTGGCTGAGAATGAAAATATGGTGAACTGCACACGTTTTTTTTTTCCCCATCTTGGTAATTATTTTTGACAAACAACGTGTGTGTCACCATTTTTTCAGTCTCTGCCAGATAGCAAACAAACAGCAAGAGCCTGACATTACCAGAGTGGACGAGGACCATTGTTACTGGCCCTCCCCAGACTAAAAAACACCAGCCTGTTAACAACTAGGCCCAGGATCACCATTTTGGACGCTCTGGGCCTGTTGGTACCGGCTCTTCCCGGTACCTCGTTTTAGGTTGTGAACTTGGTAATAATTGGAGGTTACCGCTTCCTGGTTATTTATTTTTTGGCACAAACGCTAATCCCTGCGTTTGTAATGGACTACATCTATACGATTGGTTCCACTACTAAACCGTATAATATAAATTAATAAAAAAAAAATTATAAAATTTTAGAGAAATAAGCACTCCCCTCCATTTTATTGTTTTTATACCAAAATAAAGGAGAGCCAGCTATATAGGCAACAGAATGCAAAATTGTATTCCTCACAATTAATGAACTTGAAAATAAAACATAATAATTTAATTGTGTAACATAGTATTCAAAATATATATTAACAGGGTAGAGGTGGCGCTATATGGTGTGGTTCACATATATCAGGTATCCTGCATAGGTGGTCTCACCCTAAATATTGACACAACTGATTGAGTAACTTATGAAAACTTGGCATAAATTGTATTGACTCATGCGTCCATTGTTTCTTGCCAACGGACAGGTGAAAGCAGAAAGTTGTGTTACCCTGTCATAAGCCCTCCATCATGTCCACCCATCTGGCATTAAATTTAGATTCTTGATGAATGTGAACTGTCAAAAAGAAAAGATTGGTATCAGTTCTTGCATGATTTTACCCGCAAATCACGCCAGAGGGAAACTTTGCAGGACATCAATTTTGAGGCAGGATGGTTGGACATCTGAGAGGGCACCTGACAGGGTAACACATCTTTATGCGTTGCCCTGTCCACTGTCTTGAAAAAATGGACACCAGATGCTATACTACTTATGATAAGTGGTCATCTGTTGTGGCGTCAATTGTGTCAATATTTATGCTTTAACCTATGTTCACTAGAGATGAGCGAACTTACAGTAAATTCGATTCGTCACGAACTTCTCGGCTCGGCAGTTGATGACTTTTCCTCAATAAATTAGTTCAGCTTTCAGGTGCTCCAGTGGGCTGGAAAAGGTGGATACAGTCCTAGAAGACTCTTTCCTAGGACTGTATCCACCTTTTCCAGCCCACCGGAGCACCTGAAGGCTGAACTAATTTACGCAGGAAAAGTCATCAACTGCCGAGCCGAGAAGTTTGTGACGAATCGAATTTACTGTAAGTTTGCTCATCTCTAATGTTCACCATAATGTGTCTATGCATTCAATTTGGAACAAGTTCTGATACATAGATCAAAACCATAATTAGGAAAATGATGTATTGGTCTGTATGTCAATGTGACATTTTCCTTTTCATTTTTCAGAAGACTCATCTACAGCTATCTTATTTGTGTTTATTGTCGACTACTCTACAGAACAGCTATACAGGTTGGCATTTAATAATACATACATAATTGTATTATGTAATATAAACTAAATGTACATAAAATTTTTTTTTTGTTATAATCAATGTCTTAGCATTACATGTAGCTGGCACGGACATCACTGTGCCAATGTAGTCGAAATAAAACGTAAAAATGACTTTAGTAGCTGTGCTGGAGTCCCTCTATTTTCTGCCCAATATACCCTGTCATCACAGCCCTGCTGTATGAGTGATATTTAGTGGGGTGGGGGTGAGTACTGAGTTATTCAGGGGCGCACTGCTTTACTTGAGTCCTCCGCTGTGGAACTCTTTTACCCTTGCAGTGCTGTTACAATATTAACCAAGTTTCAAGCGGAATGAAGGTTTGCCAGTATGTGCCTCTTGCTGGAAAATGCAGATGGTGGTGTTATTGGACTAGGTTCAGGGACCAATGCCACGATTTGGCTGGACAGCGGTGATGTTGTGATCAGTGGAGCGTGCTCTCAGTTCTCAAGTGAGACGGTAATGGCTTCGTAATTGCGTGTACTACTATGTGTATAATATTTTGGTATTGGTGTGTGCAGTCCTAGGCTACACACATTTATGGAAGCCACATCCCCATTTTCAAAAGCGATTAGTAGGGTTAACTTGTGATAAGTTGTCATTTGTTGTGTTATAAATTTTGTCTATTTAGGCTTAGTTCACCTATGGTGTCTATGTGTTAAATTTTTTAAAAGCTGGGCAACATAGATCAAAAATCTAAGTAATAAAATGATGCTTAGTTCTGTGTGTCAATGTGACATTATCCTTTTTTGATTTTTTTCAGAAGACTCATCAACAGCTCTTTTCTTTTGCTTTATTGTCTACTACTTATCAGAGCCGCTTTTCAGGTTTGCATAAAAATTTTACATAAAGTTATGTAATACATAAATATAGTGTGGGTGATTTTAGAACAACTTGTCCTTATGTGAAGCTGAAGAGTGTCCCATGGCAACCGTTCAGATCGCTTCTTTCATCAAAAAAGCTATATGATTGTTTGCTTTGGGCAACCCAACAACCTTTAGATACATAAATGTATTTCCTCTTCATGCCACACAGAGGTAATAAAGGGGCAATGAAATAGTAGGGTGAAAATTAGTAGTAGACATAGTGGCGGATCAAGGTGAAATAATATGGCACAGTGGTTAAAATCATATGGGGGGGGGGTGGTTTTAGTAGATTACTAAAAGGCTCTCAGATATTCTACTGTATTTAAGGGTTTTATAGTTAATTACAATCTTCATTTAGGAGATGACACTACTCTATAATTTATAAAGATTTTTTTTGCCTCTATTCACAATAGGGAACATCTTCCACTAATGGACACTATTTTATTCCACGTGATTCTGCACCATTCTTAGATTATAGTGGATACTATCTTATGCCTCAGTTCAATAATGTAATGCTCCCGCACTAAAATTATTTAGAAAGCTTTGTAAAATTTTGGAAGGAGTTACATTACTGTACTAGTGAACTAACATATTAATCTTGTATTTATTATTTGAATGGTGCTTTTTCAATAAATATTATTTTTCAAATGTTCTCCTAGAAAATAGAAACATAATGTAATTTTAATATTTTTATATAGACATATTTAGTATTTATTTTAAAATCCATTATTCCATTTTCTTCTTTAGAAAATGCCGGGCTGCATTGTCAACGGTTGCAAGTCAAGGAGCATAAAAGGCGACCATAATATCATCATGCATTCCTTCCCAAGAGAGAGGGATTGTATCATGGCATGGCTATTGGCTACAGATCAAGAGTTTCCCAAAATTGATGAACTGGTTGACCACATTCATCTCTCTAAAACAAACAATTATCGGCTCTGCTCAGCCCATTTTAAAACTACTGACTATACCTTTAATCCAAATACAGGAAAACAGAGGCTCACCCCCTTTGCCGTTCCTAGTATTTTCCCTACACGGGATATACAAGTTCAAGCTGCCGAGGCAGTTGAGGCTGAAATCCTGAATCCTCAAAAGAGGAAAAGATTGGATGAAGACGTAGCTTCAACCAATGGTTTAAAGCCAGGGGAAATGTGCCCAACCTGCCGAAATATTGTACCTCATGTTAACCCAACTGAAACGGAGCCACAAGCCTCAGAGATAACGAAAAAGGAAGCAGCAACTATATTTGACAGGAATTGGGGAACCGTAAATCAGTGTATACAAGTAAAACCTACAACTTTCTCTATAAAAATACAATGCAGAAGACTGGTTAAAAAAAAAATCTTGAGAAAAAAAAAATCAAGACAAAGCTTGGTATTTGGAAACCTGCCTTCGGAGCCATTGCAAGGTGCCAGTGTAATATTTTCGACTCCGAAAAAATATATAGGACCAACTGGATCAGCAACTCTTAACAGTGTACCTGAGTTTCAAGAAAGTTGTAGAGCTAGACACGAACTACTACCTGCCACGCTTTTATCCGAATTGACAATTTCACCTATACAACCTATTGAAGACCCTGAAGTCACTGTTATTGTGGAGGAATCTACTCTGCATGCCCCTATATCTGTTTTAGAAGTAGATAAAAGTTTATCAACAATCACAACTCCAGTCTCAACAAATGAAAGTAGTTCAAGTGATGATGAGGGAGACTCAGTTCATTCAGATGATGAAGACTACGAAGAAGAGGACAGTCAGCATGTGCTGAGTGAAAAATTTGTAAATGTAAATGTACCACATCATGAAGAAAGAAAATTCATAGTTTATGAAAGCTGTTTGGACACATTACTATACAAGATGCCTTGTACCTCTAATCCACCCTGCAACAAAAAAATACTAGGAGTGTATAAAAAAACAAAGGGATCATATATTTCAGTCTTTGCTGAATGCGAGGCCAAACATTTAAAACGCATATGGCAGAGCCAGCCCCGATTGGGAAAGAAACCATTTGGAAATTTACAGTTAGCTACTGCTATCATTACTAGTGGAAACACTTACATCAAAATCCAACAGTTCCTAAAAATATTTAATATTTTGGGAATTAGCCAGGCTACTTACTACCGTATCCAAAAAATATATATATTTCCTGCAATTGAAAATTCTTGGACAATTAATCAAAAATTAGAAATGGAAAAAATATCACAACATGCAGTATGTGTTGCTGGAGATGGACAATGTGATTCACCCGGGCACAGTGCAAAATATTGCATATACACATTGATGGATGTAGAAACTAACAAAATATTGAATTTCAACATTCAACAAATCGGTATTGGTTTATCCTCTGTTGCCCTTGAAAAAATAGCGTGCAAGAATGCCTTGGAATTTCTACTGCAAAATAAAGTGGACATAGACATCATTTGCACTGACCGGCACGTATCCATCAGAAAAATGCTGCGTGAGGAATATAAAACAATTGGTCACCAGTTTGATGTCTGGCACTTAGCTAAATCTATTGGAAAAAAGCTACTTGCCGTCAGCAAAAAAAAAAACTAAAAACTGCCAAGATTTAGCAGAATGGATAGGACCAATTAAAAATCATTTATGGTGGAGTTCTAATACTTGTGAATGCAATCCAGATGAACTTGTAAACAGATGGAACTCTGTCTTGTACCATGTCACCAACGTTCATTTTTGGAAGGATGATAATGGTCAGGAATCATCTTGTCATCATGACCAACTCCCTGAGGACATTCAGTCCACCCGAAAATGGTTAAAAATACAAAGTGCCTGTTATGTTGAACTTGGAAAAATTGTCATGGATACAAGACTACAAAAAGACCTTAGACATCTTAGCAACTTTTGTCACACTGGAGATCTGGAAGTGTTTCATAGTTCACTAACAAAATACAGGCCTAAAAGACTTCATTTTAGTACAGACGGGGTGTATGCTCGAACACAGCTTGCTGCTCTTGACCATAATTATAATGTGAATAGAGTGCAAGCAGTTGTTACAAGAGAGACTGAAACTAGCGGACCTTTAGGCACACCGAGGTACAATCTTGCCTATTCAAAAGCCCGGAAAGAGTGGTTTGTACGATCAGTGTATGAGCCAACCACTCAGGAATTCGTCTCGAAAATCATGCAGGATGTAATGGGACTTGCCGATGGAAACATTTCCATAGACTGGACCTCTCGCCGGTCAACAATGCCTTCTAATATAGCACCAATTGAAAAACCAGACAAACAATCAATGGTTGAAAAACACCACTCAAGATTTAAATTTTTTACTTGTTTGTTATGTGCTATATACTTGTTTATGTGCTATATTGTTCAACATGCATATTCATGTATATTTTCATGAGTAAAAAATACTTTTTTTTATTAATGGTTTATTATTATAGTGTTGTTTATTTAAAAATATTATTACTACTTGTTTTTGTGAAATGTTTTCATTACAGAAAATAAATTTTAATCATCAATTGTTAAAAAAAAACGTAAATCAAAAATATTCAGTTTCTAAGGAATTAATATTTTTTTTATATGCCATATAAGACTACCTTTAAACAAGGTAAAATTTTATAGAAAACCGGGGGTTATCTCATACGCCAGGTGCTGCAGCTGGCCGAGATACAAGGAGTATGGATTATCTATTTTTCAGTTGGTATGTATTTAAAATTTCTGCTTTATATAGCAACTGACAAATAATATCTTCTCTACTTTGAATTGTTGCCATCTTGACTATTTATTCCACACACAATTCTTCACTGTTAAACATGCAAAACAAACACATTAGGATCCGCAATTATTTTACGTGGGCAACAGAGGGGTGTAGATGAGTGTACATGGGTAACAGAGGGGTGTACATGGGTGACAGAGGGGTGTAGAGGAGTGTATATGGTTTATAGACGGGTGTAGAGGAGTGTACATGTGTGACAGCGAGGACAGGAGGATGAACATGGTGACACGGGTGTGGACGGGGGGGGGGGGGGGGGTTGACAGTTGGGGTGGGTAGAGGGTGGACCTGGGTGACACCGCAGTGACGGTGGCACCGCAGGTATTACAGCTTCTTCACCATGGCTCCATTTTTGCCTCACTGGGCCGCAAGGGGGAGTGGGACACTGTGCGCAGTTCGCACGCAGGCTTCCCTTCCACCCTGCGCCGTCAGTCATCAGCGAGCATGCCAGGGCTGGAAATAAAAAAATCAACGGAAAAATAAACTCCAACAATGGGAAGTGTCAAATGGAATAGCAGTGTGCCGAGGGACCACGTTTGGGAACTGACTGGTGTAGACAGATTAAAATAGACAAAATAAAATAACCACCATAAAAATTTAAATAACTAATTAATATAATATAAATAACAAGATAAATAAACATAAAAAAATTGTAAACAATAAAAGTGCAATGTAAAACTGTAGTAACATGAAAAGTGCAGAAAGTAAGTGTCATAGTGAATCAAACATCAGCAGCCATGTCACTTGCTGGGTATTCATCAGGCCAGTGGAATCCAATATATTGCCCGTCAGGATCTGGAAATTCAGACCTAATAAAATTGACGACACATGATGGTATTGGCTTTCGTCGTTTAGGCCCAAGGATTCCATGCGCAAAACAAGAGTAGGATCTATAAGCGGACTTGCGAATAACCCTACAAATAAAATAAGATTAAAATAGTGTAAAAATTATGAATAATTTACAGATATGTGGATTTAGATTCAAATTTCACAATCGTGGGGGAAGACTTATAAAGACCTACATCATGTTATAACACTTACATGAGTTCATAAGGCTGTGGTGGAGCTAAAACCATGTGCTACCGTATCCCTGCCGTATGGTAAATCATTTCAATGAGCCGACCGGAGTGATCCTCAGTGAGGTTGGCTCATTTTTGTCCCGTATGCACTTTCAACCGTACCTAAAAAGGTGAAGTAAAACCATGGTCGACTATGGCTTTAGGTCTGTGGAAAAAGCGCATACAGGGCAAAAATGAGCCAACCATAATCGGCATTTCACTCCGGTCGGCTCATAGAAAGGAATTAACATATGGTTGCATATGGCAGGGATACGTGATCCCCCGGTTTTATCTCCCCCAGCCGTATACGCTAAAGTTTGTGTAAATGTACTTTGAGATTGGTAAATTATTTGCACACAAAAAAATAAATAAAAAATAAAATGAATTGTAATAGCAACTGCAATTATGTTCATGTAAACACAGAGAAATGCTGATATGCACATTTTTAATTTTTCAAGTTTTATGAAAAGGTCAAAAAAAGAGAGTAATATTTAAAAACATTAAAAAAAATGTTTCTAAAAAAGATATAAAAATTAATATACAATACAATATTATTACCTATTGCAATTTTTTAACAATTCTTTGGCACTTATCCATCCACTGAACTTTTTTCTTTAAATCTCAAGTTGACTAACTCCTCGTGTTGTAGAATACAAGTTAGTCCTTTATCAAAGTGGGGATTAAGAATATCCTCCTCCTGGCAGCAGATGCTCTCATCTCTTGTTGGCATAATTTTGCAATTTTGGCACTTGCACCAATGTGTATTCCCAATTCTTGGATCATTATAGTTCAATGTGGTTCAATGTGGATAAATGTAAAGTTATGCATCTGGGTACTAATAACCTGCATGCGTCGTATGTCTTAGGGGGGATTAAACTGGCAGAGTCACTGGTAGAGAAGGATCTGGGTGTACTTGTAGATCACAGACTACAGAATAGCATGCAATGTCAGGCTGCTGCTTCCAAAGCCGGCAGGATATTGTCATGTATCAAAAGAGGCATGGACTCAAGGGACAGGGACATAATACTCCCCCTTTATAAAGCATTGGTACGGCCTCACCTGGAATATGCTGTTCAGTTTTGGGCACCTGTCCATAAAAGGGACACTGCGGAGTTGGAAAGGGTGCAGAGACGCGCGACTAAACTAATATGGGGCATGGATCATCTTAGCTATGAGGAGCGATTAAAGGAGTTACAATTGTTTAGTCTTGAGAAGAGACGTTTAAGGGGGGATATGATAAACGTATATAAGTATATTAATGGCCCATACAAAAAATATGGAGAAAAACTGTTCCAGGTTAAACCCCCCAAAGGACGAGGGGGAACTCCCTCCGTCTGGAGAAGAAAAAGTTTAGTCTCAAGGGGCGACACGCCTTCTTTACTGTGAGGACTGTGAATTTATGGAACGGTCCACCTCAAGAACTGGTCACAGCAGGAACAATTAACAGCTTTAAAACAGGATTAGATACATTCCTGAAACAAAATAACATTAATGCTTATGAAGAAATATAAAATCCCATCCCTTCCCCAATATCGTGCCACACCCCTACCCCTTAATTCCCTGGTTGAACTTGATGGACATATGTCTTTTTTCGACCGTACTAACTATGTAACTATGCAACTATGTAACTATGTCACCTGGGATGTCATTGATGCTTGGCCACTCTGGATCGTTTTGGAAAGAGTGCTCATGTAGCTCGCCATGTAGTTCTGCCTTTTTTCTTAGTCTTTCCAGAAGAGCTTTTCGTTTCTAAAAATGAATACAAAAAGATAAAAAATTGTATACAATAAAAAAATGTAATCCTCTTGAACAATATATTAAATGGACATAGGGGTGTCACAAAAAATTTTGGGGACCACTTACAGTAGCCCTATGGGGGACTGTTTTATCCAAACCCACCAGTTCCTGCTAAAATGTTTGTCCAATGCATCAAGCTACAGACAAAATAGGAAAGTACAGAAATTTAGGAATAAATTAACCCATTAAACATTATCATTTTGGTGAGTCAGAATACCATTGAAGGCTGAGTATGAAGTCAGCCTCCATGGTCTATTGTTGGTGTATAGGAATGAATGGGCTACATCTATAACATTGAGATTTTTTGCCCATTGAATTCAATGGCCCATTGTGGTCTATGGAGATCCTGTGTCAAATGAAGTAGGAAACTAAACAGCAGGGTACTGGTAGTAATATGTATGGGAGACCCTGGTGTGGGTTCAATTCCTGGGTTCAGCTCAAGTTGTGTGATTATTCTTTAATTAGGTTTGACAGATATAGGTCAATTGATACTTTGAACCGTGGAAACTAGGTTGATTGGATACCATAAATGGGCAACTAGGTTAATTGAAAAAGGAGGTAATGTGTTGTATTCAATTGACCTAGTTCACAAAAGTTCAAACTAATATGAGTATAATCACAGAACTCTATGGGGGAGATTCATCAAAACCAGTGTAGAGGAAGAGTTGTGCAGTTGCCCATAGCAACCAATTGGATTGCTTCTTTCATTTTTTAAAAGGCCTCTGAAAAATGAAAGAAGCAATCTGATTGGTTGCAATGGGCAACTCAGAAACTTTTCCTCTGGACAGGTTTTGATAATTCTCCCTCTATATCAACAGAGGAATTGAACCCACACCAGGGTCTCCCATACACATTACTAACAGGACACTGCTGTTCAGCTTTCTTACAAGTTTACCACAATATCGCCATAGACCACAATGGGCCCTTGGATTTAAATAGACAAAAAATCACTATGTTATAGATTTATTTATTTTATTTATTTATTTATATAGCGCATACAGATTCCACAGCGCTTACAATTATGGGGTACAAACAAAGACAAGTATCAGACATAAAATTACACAATAACTATTCAAACAAGAGGTGTGGGGATATGTTGAGGATATGTTGGGGATATGTTGAGGATATGTTGAGGCCAATTAGAGACTACTTGTAGGCCTGTCTGAAGAGATGTGTTTTTAGGCCACGTTTGAAACTATGGATGTTGTTGTTGAGTCTGAGGGATTTAGGGATAGCATTCAAGAGAACCGGTGCAGCACGAGTGAAGTCTTGTAGACGGGAGTGAGAAGTTCGGATTATAGAAGATGTTAGTGTGAGATCATTAGCAGATCGGAGAGAAAGTGTAGGATGGTAGACGGAGATGAGATGTAGGGAGGTGCAGCATTGTGGAGAGCTTTGTGTGTGAGACTAAGGATTTTGTACTGTATTCTGGACTGAATTGTTAACCAGTGTAGTGACTGGCACAGGGAGGAGTCGTCGGTGTAGCGGCTGGAGAGGAGATGAGTCTGGCTGCGGCATTAAGGATGGACTGAAGAGGAGAGAGTTTGGAGAAAGGAAGGCCTATTAGTAAAGAGTTACAGTAGTCGAGACGGGAGTGAATCAAAGCAATAATGAGAGTTTTAGCAGTTTCAGTAATGAGAAACGGGCGGATTCTGGAAATGTTTTTTAGATGCAGGTGACAAGAACGTGAAAGAGACTGAATATGGGGAGTGAAAGACAGATCAGAGTCAAGTATAACTCCAAGACAGCGAGCCTGCTGCCCGGGAGTTATGGTAGTACCACATACCGAGATGGAAATGTCAGGGTTAGGTACAGTATCAGTTGATGGAGAAAAGACAAGAAGTTCTGTTTTAGAAAGATTTAGTTTCAGATATAAAGAGGACATGATGTCTGAGACGGCAGAGAGACAGTCACTGGTATTCTGTAGGAGTGCAGGGGTGATGTTGGAGGAGGAGGTATAAAGTTGGGTGTCATCAGCGTAGAGGTGGTACTGGAAACCAAATCCACTGACTGTTTTTCCAATCGGGGATGTGTAGAGTGAAAAGAGTAGAGGACTTAGGACCGATCCCTGGGGAACCCTGACAGCAAGGGGAAGAGGAGAAGAAGTAGAGCCAGAAAACGAGACGCTAAAGAAGCGGCCAGAGAGATAGGAGGAAAACCAGGCGAGAGCAGAGTCCTTGAGACCGATGGAGCGGAGACTACTGAGGAGGAGTTGATAATTCACAGTGTCAAAAGCCGCAGACAGGTCCAAGAGAATCAGTAAAGAGAAATTGCCATTTGATTTGGCCATCAGAAGATCGTCAGTGACTTTGGTTAGGGCCGTTTCTGTGAATGGAGTGAATGGAGCGGAAACCAGACTGTAAGGGGTCAAGGAGAGAGTTCTCGGAGAGATAGCGGATAAGGCGGGAGTAGACCAAGCATTCCAGGAGTTTGGAGATAAAGGGGAGATTTGAGACGGGTCGATAGTTGGCTGCACAGGAAGGGTCCAGAGATGGTTTTTTCAATAGTGGGGTTATGATAGAGTGTTTAAAGGAGGAGGGAAAGACCCCAGAAGAGAGGGAGAGGTTAAAGATTTTAGTTAGGTGACAGCTGATAGCAGAAGAGAGAGACTGGATGAGGTGTAAAGGCATGGGGTCACTAGAGCAGGTAGTGGGGCGGGCGGAGGAGAGGAGCTTGGAAACCTCATTCTCCATCACTCTCAGTTTTTGAGCCTGTAATGAAGAGGAGACGTGGCTGGGAATTGGATCAGAACTTTTAGGGGACTGGGAGAGGATTTCATCACGAATTTCATCGATTTTAGTTTTGAAGTATTTGGCCAGGTCTTCAGCACAGAGATCAGTGATTGGGGTCTGTACTTTAGGCCGAAGGAGAGAGTTGAACGTGTCAAAAAGGTGTTTTGGGTTGTTAGACAGAGAGGAGATGAGGGAGGTAAAATATGTTTGTTTGGCGAGGTGAAGAGCGGAGTAATAGGATTTAAGCATGAATTTATAGTGCAGATAGTCTGAAGAAGTCTTAGTTTTCCTCCAGAGACGTTCAGCACACCCAGAGCATCGCCTGAGAAAGCGGGTTGTTAGCGTGTGCCAGGGTTGCTGCCGTCTGTGTTGGGAGATTCGTGTTTTAGAGGGTACCATTTGATCCAGGGTAGACTTTGGGGTGTCATGGTAATGTTTGGCTGCTAGATTAGGGCAGGAGAAAGAAGAGATTGGTGATAGTGAAGATTGTAGAAGATAGATGTAGCCAAGTGGTCTTCAAACTGTGGCCCTCCAGATGTTGCAAAACTAAAACCCCCAGCATGCGTGGACTGTGAGTGAGTTGTAGTTTTGCGACATCTGGAGGGCCACTGTTTGAACAACACTGATCTAGCCCATTCATTCCTATACACCAACAAATTAACCCATTAAACATTTGAGGTTTGTTTAGTCAAAATACCATTGGAGGCTGAGTATGAAGTCAGCCTCCAGGGTTTATTGTTGGTGTATAGGAATGAATGGGCTAGATCTATAATATTGAGATTTTTTGCCCATTGAATTCAATGGCCCATTGTGGTCTATGGAGATCCTGTGTCAAATGAAGTAGGAAGCTAAACAGCAGGGTACTGGAAGTCAGCCTCCAGGGTCTATTTTTGGTGGATAGGAATGAATGGGCTAGATCTAAAACATTATTTTATTTTATTTTTTTTATTTTGCCCATTGTGGTCTATGGAGATCTTTTGTCAAACGGGGTAGAAAGCTAAACATCAGGGCGCTGTTAGTAATGTGTAGGTTAGACCCTGGTGTGGGTTCAATTACAGTGTTCAAATGATCTTCAAGTGTAGCTTGTTGATATGCTTACCGGCGTTATTTCATGTATTGTTGCAGCTGTTTCCTCCTCACTGTCACTTTACGTCTCCTGTTGAATACTATAATCTTCCTATTTAAAAAAAAAAAAAAAGTGAATTAATATAATAATAAGTATTAAAAAAAATTATATATATATATATATATATATAAATAATAAAGAATATTAATTACCTCATCAGAAGATTCTTCAGGATTACATTCTTCATTCCTTTCCTCCTCTGCAGCATATGAATATCCAGTTGCCTTTAGTAAATAGATTAATAGAGTATGTAATAGCCTAAAGCAAAATTCTCCATTACTTGGTTTTGGTCTTGTTGAGATAACATGTTAGTGGCTATCATCCTTTTTCAGTACAATAATCAATTATACAAGGTTTAATAATACTCTGCACATTGTATTTATAGCGACAGCAAGCTAGGGCTGCTCAATATCATATTTTGAGCCTGCACGCTCAGCTAAGCAAACTCATTATCATGTCTTGAGTGTGCATGTTATGCACACTCAGCTATGCAGGCTCATTATCATGTACTGACTGTGCAGGCTATGCACGCTCAACATCAGGTATTGATCAGATAAGCACGCTAATTATTATGTATTGAGTGTGCATGCTATGCACTCTCATTATGATGTATTGAGCCTGCATGCTATGCACGCTCATTATAATGTATTGAGTGTGTAGGATATACATGTTCAATATCATGTATTGAGCATGCATGCTATGCACACTCATATATTAACGTTCATTATTATGTATTGAGTATGCATCCTATGGATGCTCAATGTAATATATTGAACATGCATGCTACACACTTTCATTATGATGTATTGAGCCTGCATGCTATGCATGCTCATTATCATGTATTGAGTGTTCATGCCATGCACGCTCAATATCATGTATTGATTGTGCATGCTATGCACGCTCAATATCATGTATTGACTGTGGATGCTATGCATGCTCAATAACATGTATTGAGCATGCATGCTATGCACGCTCATATATTCACATTCATTATCATGTATTGAGTGTGTATGCTATGCATGCTCAATATCATGTATTGACTGTGCATGCTATGCACGCTCATATATTCATGTTCATTATTATATATTGAGCATCCATGCTATGCACTCTCATTATGATGTATTGAGCCTGTATGCTATGCATGCTCAATATCATTTTTGAGTGTGAATGCTATGCATGCTCAATATCATTTATTGAAAATGTATGCTATGCATGCTCATTATCATGTATTGATTGTGCATGCTTTGCATGCTCAATATCATGTATTGAACATGCAGGCTATGCACGCTCAAAATATTCATGTTAATTATGTATTGAGTGTGCATGCTATGCATGCAAAATATCATTTATTGAGCATGCATGCTACACACTTTCATTACGATGTATTGAGCCTGCATGCTATGCATGCTCATTATCATGTATTGAGTGTTTATGCCATGCACGCTCAATATCATGTATTGATTGTGCATGCTATGCATGCTCAATATCATGTATTGACTGTGGATGCTATGCATGCTCAATAACATGTATTGAGCATGCATGCTATGCACGCTCATATATTCACGTTCATTATCATGTATTGAGTGTGTATGCTATGCATGCTCAATATAATGTATTGAGCATGCAGGCTATGCACACTCATATATTAACGTTCATTATTATGTATTGAGTATGCATCCTATGGATGCTCAATGTATGCTACACATACATGCTACACACTTTCATTACAATGTATTGAGCCTGCATGCTATGCACGCTCATTATCATGAATTGAGTGTGTATGCTATGCATGCTCAATATCATATACTTACTGTGCATGCTATGCATGCTCAATATCATGTATTGAACATGCAGGCTATGCACGCTCAAAATATTCATGTTTATTATTATGTATTGAGTGTGCATGCTATGGATGCTCAATATCAGGTAATGAGCATGCATGCTATGCACTCTCATTATCATGTTTTGAGCCTGCATGCTATGCACGCTCATTATCATATATTGAGTGTGGATGTTATGCACGGTAAATTTCTGATTTTGGACTCATTTGGGACTTTGGATCACTATCTATATTGTAGTGCTGCGGTTTTATTGAGTAACACCGGATCACTCCAGTATAGATGGTGAGCAAAAAAAGCACATTTATTCCATTGGGGGGAGGTTATGGTGTTATGTGCAATACAGTCTAGATGGTGATATAAATTGTGAATTCATTCCATCAATAAATATGCACAATTTTTGAATGGAATAAAATCTTTTTTTTTAATCACCACCTATCCTGAATTGCTGCGGTGTTCCTAATGCAATAAAATATGCAATCAGTGAGCACATGTACACGATAAAACCGCAGCAATGCAGTATAGGTCAGTGGTCCCCAAACTGTGGCCCTCCAGATGTTGCAAAACTACAATTCCCAGCATGCCTGGACAGCCGTTGGCTGTCCAGGCATGCTGGGAGTTGTAGTTTTGCAACATCTGGAGGGCCACAGTTTGGGGACCACTGGTATATATGGTGAAAAAAAAGAGATTTTATTCCATTACAAAAATGATGCATCATTTTTGAATGGGATAAAATCACTATTATTGACAGCATTTATAATGCACTGCTGGCTGCAGCCATTCATTTGGGAGTGCAGCTTTATATGAAAAAATAAATAAATAAATTCACAAAGCTGCAATCCCCAATGAATGGCTGCAGCCAGCAGTGCATTATAAATGGTGTCAATAATGGAGATTTTATCCCATTCAAAAATTATGCATCATTTTTGATTGGGATAAAATCACTATTATATACACCATTTATAATGCACTGCGGTCTGCAGTCATTCATTGGGGATTGCAGCTTTGTGAAATTTTATTTTTATTGTTTTGGGCATATAATCAATTGTACTACCCACCATTTTGATATTATAAATTCCCTCAGGGCACAGTACAGCAGCTCCGTTCTCAGACTCTCCTCCTCTCTGAATGGTACGTGCAAAACTAAACAGAAAGGAGGAGACTCAGAGGCTGCCGTCCCTCCCAGCCTGTATGCGCGCCTGTATGCGCGCTCCCGACATTGAGCGCAGAATACAGCAAGATGGGCGGAAGTGGTGGCCGGCGAGGCTTCAGATGACGTCACGCCGGCCCGCCCGCCGACTTCCTGCAATCGTGAGACTGCTCAACTCTGAGCTACCGAAGAGGAGTGGAAAAAGGTATTGTTCTAATGTTTTAAGAGGATAAAAAAAACAGGGATAGATGTAGACAGTGTGAGGGAAAGATGGGGAGGGGGAATATGGACATTTTAGTTGAGGATAGCTACTCTTTAAGAGCACATACCTCAGCTCTTCAATAAAATATTTTTTTTTATATATCTATATATATATATATATATATATATATATATATATATATATATACCGTATTTATCGGCGTATAACACGCACTTTTTAGGCTAAAATTTTTAGCCTAAAGTCTATGTGCGTGTTATACGCCGATACACCCCCAGGAAAGGCAGGGGGAGAGAGGCCGTCGCTGCCCGCTTCTCTCCCCCTGCCTTTCCTGGGGTCTAGAGCCCTGCTGCCGGCCCTTCTCACCCCCTGGCTATCGGCGCCGCTGCCCGTTCTGTCCCCCTGACTATCGGTGCCGGCGCCGATAGCCAGGGGGAGAGAAGCGGCGCCGACAGCCAGGGGGAGAGAAGGGGCAGCGGCACCCATTGCCGGCGCCGCTGCCCCGTTGCCTCCCCCCATCCCCGGTGGCATAATTACCTGTTGCTATGCGCTGCACGGCGCGGCGCACTGACGTCATGCGCCGCGCCGTGCATAGCAACGACGCAGGGGACGCGCGCCGGAGGCCTGCAGCAGCGCGGACCCGACCCAGGTAATTATGCCACCGGGGATGGGGGGAGGCAATGGGGCAGCGGCGCCGGCAATGGGTGCCGCTGCCCCTTCTCTCCCCCTGGCTGTCGGCGCCGATAACCAGGGGGTGAGAAGGGCCGGCAGCAGCGCTCTAGACCCCAGGAAAGGCAGGGGGAGAGAAGCGGGCAGCGACGGCCTCTCTCCCCCTGCCTTTCCTGGGGGTTTATCGGGTATACACGCGCACACACGCACCCTCATTTTACCATGGATATTTGGGTAAAAAACTTTTTTTACCCAAATATCCTTGGTAAAATGAGGGTGCATGTTATAGGCAGGTGCGTGGTATACCCCGATAAATACGGTATATATATATAGATAGATAGATAGATAGATAGATAGATAAAAAAAAGTCAGTTCTGTTATGGTGAATATATTTATTGTGTGATTGACAATTGATTGGTAATAAAGGTTTTTTCAATCAAAAATCTGTTCTTATCAGTTTAATATCTGATACGTCCCCTATCTAGGGGCCATAAATTAAATGGATTTTTGAGAATGGGAGCCGATTTGGAAACTTGCTTCCGTCGCCCAATGCATTGACCCGATATGGCAGTATCTTCGGGTACAGTGCACCACCCCATTCCAGTGTTAAAAAAGACAGATTCTTATTTAATCCTCTGTGGGTGCTGCTGCAGCTGTTGCCTGCCTTGTCATGTCAGTCAGACTGGCTGCAGAAGGTGCCGCTGCTGTCCAGACCCAGTACTGCTGAATGGCCTCCTTAATTGGATAAGCTCATCGTATCCTCACAAAAAAAAAAGAGTTCCACAATTAGAGACCACAATAATGAGTTGCACTGACTGGTTTATGAACGTCTATCCATTTGGCGTTTTACTGACCATGTTTGCACACTGATTGATGTCATAAAAACTAAAAAAATAATAATAATACTAATCTAGCACACCTGTGCAGGTTTGACATGACATGATACGTAGCTGTCTTGCAGGTGGTGCTGAATCCTGTTAAATGATGTGAGGGTCTCATGGTTATTCACAAGGGTGCGTCATTGCTGTTGCTTGACCATGCATTGGTTCTGTGGTCAGTGAATGATAAAAACAAAATTTGCCATCCATTGATTGATGGGAAATCAGCCATGAGGCATTTGTTTTTAGAAACTGCTGCTCACAACCAATGTTGCAATGGAGTGTCTCCATCTGCTGGTGGTATTGGATAAGCATTAGTGCTATGATGGGGTCTGAAGAAGAAGAAGAAGATGGAAAAAAATTAATAAAAAAAAAGAAAGAAAGAAAGAGAGAGAGACTGACTGAGTGAGTGGGTAAGAGAGAGAGTGAGTGAGTGCTTGAGTGAATAATTGAGTGAGTGAGAGAGAGAACAAATGAATTAAAGTGAGTGAGTGAGTGAGTGAGAATGAATGAATGAAAGTCTGAATGACAGAAAGAAAAAAGTATGAAGAAAGAAGTATGAAGAAAATAAAATGTATATGGAGTTGCAAACATGAGTGCAATCTACAAAGCTGTTGAGGCTGGTCCTCATGGGAGGATTGTTGCACCCAGGACCTTTAGTTCTATTAAATGTCATTCAATGCCACTGCCAGGTGTAAACAGCAGAAGAACCAGAAGCACCAACAGCACGACCATGGGTTGTCAGATTACCCTGATTCAGAAAAGAGTCCAAAAGGATGCAGGTGAATACTGTTTATTTTCAGTTTCTCGTAACAGTTGGTTTGATTCCTTGTCCGGACAGCCAGGGAGGTGGCTGCAGGCAACAAAGGTAGGCGTGTTATTTTCATATGCAGATCTTAACCCCTTAAGGATGGAGGGCGTGCCCATACGCCCCCGTTTCAAAGTCCTTAAGGACTGAGGGTGTATGGATACGCCCGTGGGAATTTCGGTCCCCGCCGCTAGCCGTCGGGGACCGGACCGAGATGCCTGCTGAAATCTTTCAGCAGGCATCCTGTGAAAATGCCTAGGAGGGTCCTGAGAACCCCCCATGTCGGCCATGGCGGCAAATCGACGTTTGTGGCAATTCCGGGCTGATCGGGTCTCTGATGACCTGATTGCCCGGAAAATAGGGATGAAAGGATTTGTCAGTGACAGCCCCAATCCTCCTAAGGGATAGGAGCGAGGTGGCAGTGGTGCCATCCCCCCCTATCCCCTGCCATTAGTAATGACTACTGACCAATGGCAGTTAAAGGCGGAGGGGTTACCATGGAAATTCCCCGCTCTGCCCGCCCCTGGATGTCAGGAGAGAGGGGGGGGGGGGAGAAGATGGTGGCGGTACCTGGGGGTTTGCCCCCCCCTCCATGCGAATGTACAGGGTACATTCACAAGGGGCGGGGGTTTACAGTTAGTCTCTCGCTGCAAGCTAGAGATGCAGGAAATTTTCTGCTGCAGCTCAAACTCCCAGCAGGAAACTCGCTGTAATCCCCCGGCAGTCTGAATGTACCCTAAAAACACTACCTATAAACATACCCCTACACAGTCCCCCCCCCCCCCCCCCCCCAATAAAAATGAGAAACCTCTGGTATGGCACGGTTTCTAAAACGTAGTCTCCAGTTGTTGCAAAACAACAACTCCCAGTATTGCCAGACAGCCATTGACTGTCCAGGCATGCTGGTAGTTTTGCAACAGCTGGAGGCACTCTGTTTGCGAAACACTGCCGTAGGGTAATTTTGGTATCCGAGGCAAGTCTAACTCTTGCATCCGTAATTTAGGCCTTAAATGCGCATGGCGCTCTCTCACTTTACCGTACTCGGTAAAAATTGCCCAACAAATTTTGGGGGGCTTTTTCTCCTTTTACCTTTTACAGCGGTTCTGACATAAACGCACAAAAATAAATACCCACATGTGACCCCATTTTGGAAACTACACCCCTCACGGAATGTAAGAATGGGTATAGTGAGCTTTAACACCCCACAGGTGTTTGACAAATTTTCATTAAAGTTGGACGTGAAAATGAAAAATTTTATTTTCTTCACTAAAATGCTGGTGTTTTCCCAAATTTTTCATTTTCACAAGGAGTAATAGGAAAAAAAGCCATTGATGGCTGGGAAATATTGGAACATGGAGGTAGGCATCTTTGATGTCCACTGAAGAAAGAAATTCCCCTTGTTCCATGGATGCCACTACCGAACGGAGGGATTCCAATCGGAAGTGGCGGATGAGAAGATGAAGGTTGAGACGCTTGAGGTCCAGGATTGGCCGCACAGAACCGCCCTTCTTGGGGACCACAAAAAGATTGGAATAGAAACCCCAAAAATAACTCCCTGGAGAAGCAGGGACCGGAGAGCCTCCCGAAACTGTTTCGCCAGAGAAGGAGACCGGGGGGCCCGGGACTGAAAAAAACGATCCCTCGGGAGGGAGGCAAATTCCATTCGGTATCCGTTGGACACCACGTCCCTGACCAAAGAGTTCTGAATGTGTGTGGTCCAGATGTCTCGAAAAAGTAAGAGACGACCTCCCACCCGAAAAAAATCTGCGGGTGGGGGCATCACTTCATGCAGAAGTGGGTTTGGGTTTGCCTGATTTGGCCACAAAACGGCCGGAACGTTTGGTGTCCAACTTCCAAGACGGGCAAGCCCGGAATGAGGGAGCCTTCTTGTCCCGCGAAGGCGCCTGCCTAGACCCCTTATTAGGGCCAAAAGTCCGAAAGGACTGAAAGGAAGAGGACTTCCTCTGGGAAGTAGAGCGAGCCTTATTTTGAGGCAACAAGGAACTCTTGCCAACCGTCGCCTCAGAGATAATCTCGTCAAGGCGCTTGCCAAAAAGACGGGCACCAGTAAAAGGAAGCTCGGTGAGAGACCTTTTGGAAGCGGCATCCGCATCCACATCCCAAGCCTTAAGCCACATGGAACGGCGGAGGGCCGCCAGGTGACCCACAGCAAAGGCAGCACAACGGGCTGACTGCATGGAAGCTGTGCACAGAAAGTCCCCAGCTTTAGAGCATTGGAGAACCAAAGCAGACAGATCCTCTGGGGGGATCCCGCCTGGATACCCTGACGGAGTTTTGAGCCCCACACCGATAGGGCCTTGGACACCCAAGCCGAGGCGAAGGTGGGAAGCAGAGAAGAGCCTGCTGCTTCAGAGGCAAACTTCGCTAAGGACTCCACCTTCTTGTCCGTTGAATCCTTGAAAGCAGCCATATCTGCTAGCGACAGTGTAGTAGCCTTAGAGAGGCGGGAAATTGGTGGATCCACCAAGGGAGGGGAAACCATCTTAGAGGCAAGGTCCTTGTCGAATTGGTAACGCACCTGAACCTTCTTCATTCCCGGGAGCCTCTTGTCCGGATGTTTCCATGCAGATTCCAGAAGGGTGTCAAATTCAGCGTGAGAGCTGAACCTTTGAGGTGCCAGTTTAGCATGATGAAAAGATACTTCAGGAGTCACATCCGAAGATCCTGGGTCCTCTAAGTGAAAGGTGTCTCTTATGGCCGCAACCAATGAGTTCACCATTTCAACTGTATCCGAGCGGTCCTCCGAGTCAGATGCCAATTCGAAAGCCTCATCCACCAGGAGAATGTGAACAAGTGGGGGGCGACCATGACCGGGTACGCGACTCTTGCGAGGCAGAGTGGCGATTCCGGGAACGTCCTCTGGAGGAGCGACGTTTGTGACCAGATGACACGGGGGGGGGGGGCGGGACCCACGAGGGGAGCACCCACGTCTACCTGAAGACTCAATGGAAGAGTCAGAAGATACACCCCTAGTACGCCTGTGAGAGGGTGAAGTATGTGGAGAAGAGGAGCGGGGCCCTTTAGAGGGTTGGCACAGGGCAGACCTCTTCAAGGCAGACACCACGTCACGAGAAGCCTCAGCCACCGAACGGGAGACTTGAGTCAAGTCAGCCCATATACTGGGATAGGGAAGAAACCCAGGCTGGAGGGGCGGCCGAATCCACCAGAACTGAAAGAGCATCCGAGGGTACCAGGGGGTCTGGGGCAGCAGAGGAGCAGGCAGAGCAAGTGGGTTCAGCAGAACCAGGTATTTTGGAATTACAGTTCTTACAGACCAAATAGGAAACTAACGCTCCAGTTGTCTGTTTAGAGGGAGGAACAATTCTGGGTACGAACATAATGAAAAAAGAACTATCTCACCTGAGTCTGTGTCCCCTGTGGTGGCTGCTGTGAGGAGAACTCCGCTCTGTGTAGATAGAGAGGGAGAAACAGGCCAGCCAATAGCCAGAGAGGGGCGTGCCTGGAGCAGGGGCCCTGTCTGATTGGCCTCTGCCACCGAAAATCGCACGCACGGCGCTGATTGGAGGACAATCCGCGCCTCCAGTGAGCTCCGGCGGCCCTGTGGGCGGAGCTATAGCTCCCCGGCCGCCGAGAAGAACAATAGTAATGGCGCCCGCTCCTTGCCCCAGGCGCACATGTCAGCCGCATATGCGCCCACGGGGAAGTGAGCGGGCGATACACATATTCGCCGACAGTCGTCTGCTGCCGAAAGCGAAAGTAAGTCGGCGCTTCATGCGCCCGAACAGTAAAAGCGCCGCGGCTGTCAGCCACATAGTAAGCGCCGCGGCTGTCAGCCGCATAGTATAACACACACACACATGTGCATAATAATAAAGTAAACCATTCATTCCCAATATGCCATTGCTCGCCCCTTTTTTTAGAATAAAAGATAGAGCCCCTAACACAGGCCAGCCCCTTGGACCCTGAAAGGTGGGCCAAAAAATGAGGGTCTCCAGAGGTTGCAAGTCAGCACCTAAAGGGAGAAGAATATATACTCACCTCAATCAGAAGTACTTACCTAATGGAGTCTTCTGTGAGGTCTTCAGTCAGCTTTCTGTTACCTGCATCACGCTGAGCTACCATGTGCGAGCAAAGCGAGCAGGGAATAGGGGGACCCGGACCCATGAGGTACAACCCCAGACGCTGACCGTTGGCGAGAGGGGGTGAACAGCTCATATACGCAATGTCTGTGCCCCCTCAATCACAATGAGGAAACAGTGAGCCGCAGTTCCCGAGTCCCCACCTGAAAACATGAAAGAAAACGGAATAAAAAACTAACACATACCCTAACTAGGAAAAATAAGAAACAGAAGACCTGGTCTGGAGAATTCCAGACCATGTCCACCTCCTTCAGACACTAAGCTAAAACTGATTAGCTCAGGGCCTAGAGGCGGGTATATCCTGCTGGGAGGAGCCGACTTTTTTTTGTTGCCATAGTGTCATACCTCCTAGAGACAGCAGCATACACCCATGGTCTGTGTCCCCCAATGGAGCCGATAGAGAAAATCTAATTTTCCATTTTTACACCCAACTTCAACGCAAAGTCCCCAAACACCTGTGGGGTGTTGAGGCTCACTATACCCCTTGTTACATTCCTTGAGGGGTGTAGTTTCCAAAATAGTATGCCATATGTTTTTTTTGCTGTTCTGGCACCATGGGGGCTTCCTAAATGCAACATGGCCCCAAAAACCATGACAGCAAAATTTGTTTAAAAAAATCCTACAGTTGCTCTTTCCCTCTTGAGCCATGTTGTGAGCCCACAAAGCACTTTATGTCAACATATGATGTATTTACGTACTCGAGAGAAATTGAGCTACAAATTTTGGGGGGCTTTTTCTCCTTTTACCACTTTTAAAAATGAAAAAAATGGGGCTACAAGAATATGTTAGTGTAAAAAATGCAGATTTTGATTTTTCTCCTCCACTTTGCTGCAATTCTTGTGAAAGACCTAAAGGGTTAACACACTTTTTGAATGTCATTTTGAAAACTGTGAGGGGTGTAGTTTCTACAATGGGGCCATTTATGGGGTATTTCTCACAGAATGGCCCCTCAAATCCAGTTCAAACTTAACTGGTCTTTGAAAAATTCAGATTTTAAAATTTTCATGAAAATTTAGAAAATTGCTGCTATACTTTGAAGCCCTCTAATGTCTTCAAAAAGTAAAAAATTGGTCAATTTTATGATGCCAACATAAATTAGACATATTGGGGGACATTTACTAATCTAGTCTATTCTGGGTATGCTTATAGACCAGCGTATGTGGTAGTCTCCTGTCTATTGTGCTCCTAATTTATCAAAGGTCTCACAGCCCTTGATAAATTCTGTGCTCAGACTTCAGGGTCTACAGCTTAAACTGCATTTAGTCCTGCTCCAGCATGGTCTGACATTTCAGCGTATTTTGGGCAGATGCGACTTGTCGCACAAAAGTCGCACTTGATAAATTCAGCACCAATGCATTTTCCAATGCATTTCTGTCTAAAATAGACTTGCATGCATCATGTTCTAAAAATCCTCTAGAGCAAAAGTCGCAGAAAAGTCGCACATATTTAGACTGCGACTTTCTGTGCGACAAATTTAGACAGGAAAAATCAGTCTAAATCCTTTGATAAATCTCCCCCATTGTGTTTGTGAATCAATATAAAATGTATTTGGAATATCCATTTTCCTTACAAGCAGAGAGTTTCAAAGTTAGAAAAATGCAAAATTTTCTAAATTTTCATGACATTTTGTGATGCAAGTAACCACAAAAATTTACCGCTATGTTAAAGTAGAATATGTCACGAAAACCTACACTAGCTAAATCCCCTAGGGATCTCTGGGCCGACTTATTAATGAACAACCTACTTGGGGAAATAAATCCCCTCAGGATTAACCCTGACTAAAGATCCCCTAAAAATTTACTTTTATTAATGCTTCTTTAAAATATTTCTTGACTTGTGTAATTCACATTTCTTGCCACAAGATGGCAGTGGTGTTTTAAAATATTGAACGCTGTGCACAGCTAACTCCGAGATAGTTTCGGAAATAGTTTTTCATGATATAAAACGTAATCCTCCCTTCCTTTAAAGTAAGGGAGGATTATGTTTTAATAATAACGCTGTGCCAGTGTCCCAGCTTAGTTAGTAACTCCCGTGCCCGAGCTGCAGCAGGGCACCGGAACTAACTAGATAGAAGAGTCTAAATACCAGTCTGTCTGACAGACACTGAGCAATTTCAATAGTACGGAGTTAGCTGTGCACAGCGTTCAAGATTTTAAAACACCACTGCCATCTTGTGGCAAGAAATGTGAATTACACAATTACAGGGGTTCCTGTAAAAGCCAGGGTATGGATTGCATTGCTTATTGCTCCATCAGAGTGGAATGGACTCCTGTCCTTCTTTTAAGCAATGATGTGGATTTAGCCTGTGCTGTATGTACGGGTGGCTGACTGCCACCCACCCAGAGAGTGTATGGGAGACTGCCTGCCTCCCTCCTTTCCTATGCATGGGAGGCCGCCTGCCAGCCTTCCTTTCTTCCCTATAAGTAGTGTGAGTGCTCATGAAGGGGGCATGGTTGGTTCCACCCCTTTACCGGTTATCACCTCTGGGCCTTTTGGCTAAGATCAAGTGTAAAAAAAGGGCTTGCGATAGACCGCATCCTTGTGCACGGTATTTTGTGTGAATACTTGCACTTGGGTGACTTGAGAGCACATACCTCAGCTCTTCAATAAAATAAAAGAATATATATATATATATATATATATATATATATATATAAACAAAGTCCCGAAATCACAGCACCAGTCAGGTCATGGATCTTGAAATACTGGATTATTTTATTCTTCCCCACAGCAAATGCGTGGGGACCTTCACTACAGCCAAGATCGCAGCCATTGCAGCCATCCTCTTATATATTATTTTTTTTTCTAATATATGCCCTCATTCATGTCATCTAGAAATAAAATATCAGTTGCATGATAATTTGATGTCAGCATTTACTGTTGTACTATTCAAACATGATTTGCTAGGTTACAAGTGTTTGGTTACAATGCGCATGCACAGCCGGCCGGCTGGATCGCGATATGTCCAGTGTGATAACACGATCGTCGGACCCGTTTGCGCAGCCGCAGAACAAAAATGGTGACTAGTGTGGGTAAGGGCATTACGCGCACCTGATCAGCACACATTACTGTGAGCGATCGAGAGCGGAAGTGATGCGCTGATACGTAGGAACTTTTCCGACGCATGCGCAGTCGCTTTGTATACAAACAAGAATGAGAACGGAGATGGCAGCGATCGGCATGTTCTGGGTGCGATCGAGTTATATATTTGGCTGATACTGAAGGTACCTATATAACACTATATAGCACTGTATGCCATATGGCACAGGGCACTTTATATGTGTATTGATTGTATTGTATATAGACGGATGCTATGTCAACTTGACATCACTGTGATTAACAGAGCATTGCTCCAATTAAATTTAAATAGAGGTGCGTTTTTAGATAATTATACATTTGTATCACATGAGTTGTAGCCAATGAAATGTATCTGTGATATATATATATATATATATATATATATATATATATATATATATATGCACATTTTGTATTTGTATTATGCTTGATAAAGGCTACTACTGCCGAAACGTTGCATTTGCTGTGGGGAAGAATAAAATAATCCAGTATTTCAAGATCCATGACCTGACTGGTGCTGTGATTTCGGGACTTTATATATATATATATATATATATATATATATTGTTAACAGTGTTTCCCAAACAGGGTGCCTCCAGCTGTTTAGGCTATTTGGGCATGCTGGGATTGATAGTTTTGTAATAGCTGGGGGCATCCTGGTTGGGAAACACTGATTTATGCATGTGTGTGTATATATCAATGTTTCGCAACCAGGGTGCCTCCAGCTGTTGGAATACTACAAATCCCAGCATGCTGAGAGTTGTAGTTTTGCAACAGCTGGATACACTCTGGTTGGGAAATATATATATATATATATATATATTTTATTTTTCTTTCCTATGATATATATATACATACACACACGCACAGTAGTGCTTTTCAGGGGGTGTAATCCAAACCTCCCTCTCCGGTGTGTCCAACAATCCGGTGTCAAAATTAAGACGCTGGATGATTGTGAACTGCCCCATTCAAATAAATGGGATCAGTTCTAGCATTAGTTTCCCTCCAGTGCACGCCTGACATATGTGAACCCGGCCTCATTCGATCTGCAGGGTGCCAGTGTATAGTTGGTATCTACCACTACAGTATATGTTATTGTATGTCAGAATATTGGTCTTTTTATCGTGGTTTTTAATTTGGAACAATATAGCGGTATTGTGTGTCTAGCAAATATTGTGTGTCTACAGGGACATACGCTTTGTGGCTTGTGCTCCTGATCATTTAACCCTTTCAGGACTCAGCGTTTTTCCGTTTTTGCACTTTTGTTTTTTCCTCCCCACCTTCTAAAAACCATAACGCTTTCAGTTTTCCACCTACAGACCCCTACAAGCGCTTGTTTTATGCACTACCAATTTTACTTTGTAATGACATCAGTCGTTTCACAATAAAATCTAACTTGTTTGGCTTTTGCGGCCCCACTTTTAATTTTGCCCAGCGCCACATTAAATCTAAAACTGGTCCTGAGTGTATGTGTATGGCTGTGTGTGTGTATATAGGGGCAGTGTATGTGTATGAGGCTATGTATATGGTATGGGGCTGTGTATGTGTGTATATAGGGGCAGTATATGTGTATGGTGCAGTGTATGTGTATGAGGCAGTATTTATGTGGGCTGTGTATGTGCGTGTACATAGGGGCAGTGTATGGGGGGCAGTGCATGTGAGTATATGGGGGCAGTACATGTGTATGGGGCAGTGTATATGGGGGCTGTGTATGTGTGTGTAGATGGGGGCAGTGTATTTTGTATGGGGCTGTGTATGTGTGTATATGGGGGCTCTGTATGTGTGTGTATATGGGGGCAGTGTATGTGTATGGGAGCAGTGCATGTGTATGGGGCAGTGTAGGTGAGTATATGGGGCTGTGTATGCGAGTATATTTGTATGGGTGTATGTGTAAGTGTATGGGGCAGTGTGTATGGTATGGTGGTATTGGTGTAAGTGTATGTGTATGGGGCAGTGTATGGGGGCAGTGTATGTGTATGGGGCAGTGTATATAGTACAGGGCTGTATGTGTGTGTGTGTGGGGGGCTGTGTTTGTGTGTATGGTGGACTGTGTGTGGGGGCTGTGTCTATGTGTGTATATAGGGGCAGTGTATATGATATGGGGCTGTTTTTGTGTATGGGGGCTGTGTATATGGTGGCTGTGTATGTGTATGGGGCAGTGTATGTGTATGGGGCAGTGCATGTGTATGGGGCAGTTTATATGGTATGGGACTGTGTATGTGTGTATGGGGTTGTGTACGTGTGTGTTTATAGGGGCAGTGTATGTGTGCATGGGGTTGTGTACGTGTGTGTATATAGGGGCAGTATATGTGTATGGGGCAGTGCATATGTATGGGGCTGTGTGTAAGGTATGGGGGCAGTGTATGTGTATGGGACAGTGTATGTCGTCAGTTTATGTGTATGGGGCAGTGTATGTGTATGGGGGCAGTGTATGTGGGCAGTGTATGTGTATGGGGGCAGTGTATGTGTATGGGGCAGTGTGTATGGTATGGGGCAGTGTATGAGTATGGGGGCAGTGTATGAGTATGGGGGAAGTGTCTGTGTATGGGGGCAGTGTATGTGTATGGGGCAGTGTATGTGTATGGGGGCAGTGTATGTGTATGGGGGCAGTGTATGTGTATGGGGGGCATTGTATGCTTATGGGGGGCATTGTATGTGTATTGGGGCAGTGTATGGTATGGGGCAGTGTATGTGTATGGGTGCAGTGTATGTGTATGGGGCAGTGTATGGTATGGGGCAGTGTGTATGGTATGGGGCAGTGTGTATGGTATGGGGCAGTGTATGTGTATGTAGCAGTGTATGGTATGGGGCTGTGTATGGGGGCAGTGTGTATGGTATGGGGCAGTGTATGTGTATGGGGGCAGTGTATGTATATGGGGGCAGTGTATGTGTATGGGGCAGTGTATGTGTATGTGGCAGTGTATGGTATGGGGCAGTGTATGTGTATGGGGCAGTGTATGGTATGGGGCAGTGTGTATGTGTATGGGGCAGTGTATGTGTATGGGGCAGTGTATGTGTATGGGGCAGTGTGTATGGTATGGGGCAGTGTATGGTATGGGGCAGTGTATGTGTATGGGGGCTGTGTATGGGGGGCAGTGCATGTGAGTATATGGGGGCAGTACATGTGTATGGGGCAGTGTATGAGTATGGGGGCAGTGTATGAGTATGGGGGCAGTGTATGTATATGGGGGCAGTGTATGTGTATGGGGCGGTGTATGGGGGCAGTGTATGTGTATGGGGGCAGTGTATGTGTATGGTGCAGTGTGTATGGTATGGGGCAGTGTGTATGGTATGGGGCAGTGTGTATGGTATGGGGGCAGTGTATGTGTATGGGGGCAGTGTATGTGTATGGGGGCAGTGTATGTGTATGGTGCAGTGTGTATGGTATGGGGCAGTGTGTATGGTATGGGGCAGTGTATGTGTATGGGGCAGTGTATGTGTATGGTGCAGTGTGTATGGTATGGGGCAGTGTGTATGGTATGGGGCAGTGTATGTGTATGGGGGCTGTGTATGGGGGCAGTGTGTATGGTATGGGGCAGTGTATGTGTATGGGGCAGAGTATGTGTATGGTGCAGTGTGTATGGTATGGGGCAGTGTATGTGTATGGGGGCAGTGTATGTGTATGGGGGCAGTGTATGTGTATGGGGGCAGTGTATGTGTATGGTGCAGTGTGTATGGTATGGGGCAGTGTGTATGGTATGGGGCAGTGTATGTGTATGGGGCAGTGTATGTGTATGGTGCAGTGTGTATGGTATGGGGCAGTGTGTATGGTATGGGGCAGTGTATGTGTATGGGGGCTGTGTATGGGGGCAGTGTGTATGGTAATGGGGCAGTGTATGTGTATGGGGCAGAGTATGTGTATGGTGCAGTGTGTATGGTATGGGGCAGTGTATGTGTATGGGGGCAGAGTGTATGGTATGGGGCAGTGTATGTGTATGGGGGCAGTGCAGGGCTCGAATCCTGCAGGAACAGCGTTCCTTTGCATTTTCCACAGGAGGAATGCTGTTCCTTACATTAGTCCTGCAGGACCATCCTCTCTGTTCTTACCCTCCCTCCGTCTCCTCCCCTGGCCCAGACTGCTAGATGCTGGAGATGTAGGACCTGTGATGATGTCACCATCACATGTTGGGGCGGAGCTTAGCTGTGGTGGAGAGGGAAGATCGTGGTTGAAGGACCTGTGTGATGCTGTGGAGGAGGCGGGGCGGAGCTGGAGGAGACATGTCACCCCAGTAAGGTAATTACATGGAAGATTTGTTACAGTGTGTCACCCCAGTAGTAAAGTGATTACAGGAGGAGGAGGTTTGTTACAGTGTGTCACCCCAGTAGTAAAGTGATTACAGGAGGAGGAGGTTTGTTACAGTGTGTCACCCCAGTAGTAAGGTGATTACATGAGGAGGAGGTTTGTTACAGTGTGTCACCCCAGTAGTAAGGTGATTACATGAGGAGGAGGTTTGTTACAGTGTGTCACCCCAGTAGTAAGGTGATTACATGAGGAGGAGGTTTGTTACAGTGTGTCACCCCAGTAGTAAGGTGATTACATGAGGAGGAGGCTTGTTACAGTGTGTCACCCCAATTCTAAGAAGATTACATGAGGAGGTTTCTTACAGTGTGTTATCATGATGATAGGGACATGAGGAGGTTTTTGTTACAGTGTATTATCAGAATGATAACCCCTTAAGAACATTGGGGGAGATATATAAAGACCTGTGCAGAGGAAAAGTGGAGCAGTTGCCCATAGCAACCAATCAGATCGCTGCTTTCATTTTCAGAGGCCTTTTAAAAAAATAAACAAGCGATCTGATTGGTTGCTATGGGCAACTGGTCAACTTATCCTCTGCACAGGCTTTAATAAATCTCCCCCATTGGATGTAAATATACATCTTGGTGCCCTGGTACTTAAAGGAGTACTCTGGTGCAGAGTTTTCCTGCTCCGTCCTGCCCGGGCTGCAAAAAAAATGAAAATAAACCATCTCTCACCTTCCTGGGTTCCCGCGGAGCGCCACTACAGCTGATGGGTCCTCCGGTCCATCTTATTCATACTTCCGTGTGAACGAATCGTCACATGGCGCTCAGCCTATTATGGGCCGAGGCAGAACATCGCGGCGGCGATTGGCTGAGCGCCATGTGACGCTTCGTTACACCCGGAAGTATGAAGAGGATGGAACGGAGGACCGATCAGCTGTAGTGGCGCTCCGCGGGAACCCAGGAAGGTGAGAGATGGTTTATTTTCATTTTTTTTTGCAGCCCGGGCAGGACGGAGCAGGAATACTGCCCCAGAGTACTCCTTTAAAAGGGTACTCCTCCTCTAGACATCTTATCCTCTATCCAAAGGATATGGGATAAGATGTCTGATCGCAGGGGTCCCGCCATTGGGGACCCCTGCGATCTCGGCTGTGCATACAACACCCCCCCCCCCCCCCTTTTTTCCAGGACTTGACCCCTGGGGCAGTGTATGTGTATGGGGCATTCCTGGGGGCCCAAAGCAGCTAGCCCTTTAGCCCCACGGGTCCACTGCGCTGCAGCCAGGGACGGTTTTTCCTATAAGGCACTTTTCATGGGGGCAGCAATCCCGACCGCTGAACACCCCTCCCCCCCCTCCTGTGACAGGCACCGCGGTGGCCGGCGGCTTCAGGACTGTGCGCATCATTATGAGTCCCCACAGTCACAGATGACTCATACAGCCGGGCCCCCAACTGTGAGCCGCTCCTGCCATCAGTGGAGATCCAGGGGAGGGGAAATATACCTGCTCTGTTGTGTCCTATGTGTACACATATGGACCCCTTCACTGCCTTCCTATAGCAGTGTTTCCCAAGCAGTGCGCATCCAGCTGTTGAAAACCACAGCTCCCAGCATGCCCAGATAGCCAAAAGTTGTCTGGATATGCTGGGAGTTGTAGTTTTGCTTTATCTGTATGCACCTGCTTGGGAAACACTGCCATACACACAGCGATCTCAACCTCCAGCTCAGCTCCTCCCCTGCTGGTCATGTGATCATAGACTCATACGGAGGCCTGCTGGGGTCAGAGGAAGGTCCAGAGTGCAGGTGAACAGTGGATGATGGCATGACAGGCAGGTTACATAGGTAACACTATAAATACTGTGCCCTGACCCCTGCCAATCCTCACCCCATTGTGAGTTCTAACCCTGTACTGTGTATATCCCTCTACTATGACATCACTGTGTGTATTATCTCTGTATGGTGACATCACTGTGTGTATTATCCCTGTACTGTGACATCACTGTGTGTATTATCTCTGTATGGTGACATCACTGTGTGTATTATCCCTGTACTGTGACATCACTGTGTGTATTATCTCTGTATGGTGACATCAATGTGTGTATTATCCCTGTACTGTGACATCACTGTGTGTATTATCTCTGTATGGTGACATCACTGTGTGTATTATCCCTGTACTGTGACATCACTGTGTGCAGTTTCCCTGTACTGTGACATGACTGTGTGTATTATCCCTGTACTGTGACATCACTGAGTGCAGTTTCCCTGTACTATGACATCACTGTGTGTATTATCCCTGTACTGTGACATCACTGTGTGCAGTTTCCCTGTACTGTGACATCACTGTGTGTATTATCCCTGTACTGTGACATCATCATGTGTATTATCCCTGTACTGTGACCTCAATGGGGGAGATTTATCAAAACCTGTGCAGAGGAAAAGTTGCCCAGTTGCCCATAGCAACCAATCAGATCGCTTCTTTCATTTTTAACAAGGCCTCTGCAAAATGAAAGAAGCGATTTGATTGGTTGCTATGGGCAACTGGTCAACTTTTCCTTTGCACAGGTTTTGATAAATCTCCCCCAATGTGTGTATTATCCTTGCACTGTGACATCACTGTGTGTATTATCCCTGTACTGTGACATCACTGTTTGTATTATCCCTGCACTGTGACATCACTGTGTGCATTATCACTGTACTGTGACATCACTGTGTGCATTATACTGTACTGTGACATCACTGTGTGTATTATCCCTCTACTGTGACATCATCGTGTGTATTATCCCTGTACTGTGACCTCAATGTGTGTATTATCTCTGTACGGTGACATCACTGTGTGTATTATCCCTGTACTGTGACATCACTGTGTGTATTATCCCTGTACTGTGACATCACTGTGTGCATTATCACTGTACTGTAACATCACTGTGCGCATTATCACTGTACTGTGACATCACTGTGTGCATTATCACTGTACTGTGACATCACTGTGTGTATTATCCCTGTACTGTGACATCATCGTTTGTATTATCCCTGTACTGTGACATCACTGTGTGTATTATCTCTGTACGGTGACATCACTGTGTGTATTATCCCTGTACTGTGATATTGCTGTGTGTATTATCCCTGTACTGTGATGTTGCTGTGTGTATTATCCCTGTACTGTGACATCATCGTGTGTATTATCCCTGTACTGTGACATCACTGTGTGTATAATCCATGTACTGTGACATCACTGTTTGTATTATCCCTGTATTGTGACATCACTGTATATATTATCCCTGTATTGTTACATTATTGGGTGTTTCATCGCTGTACTGTGACATCACTGTGTGTATTATCTCTGTACGGTGACATCACTGTGTGTATTATCCCTGCACTGTGACATCACTGTATATATTATCCCTGTATTGTGACATTATTGGGTGTTTCATCGCTGTACTGTGACATCACTGTGCGTATTACCCCTGCACAGGTCAGGAGGCATTATCACTATATGTGAGGGTGAAGTATGGTGTATCATATAAGGTTTAATGTATGACAAGGTTATATTCAGAGGCGCAGTATGTAATAGTATCATATTCAGAGAGTGCAGTGTGTGGTAGTGTTATATATAGAGGATACAATCTGTGGCAGTATTATACTCAGAGGGTATAGTGTGTGGTATTATTATATTCCAAAGGTACATTGTGTGGTAGTATCATATTCAGAGGGTACAATGTGCAGTAGTATCATATTCAGAGAGCGCAGTGTGTGGTAGTGTTATATATAGGGGATACAATCTGTGGCAGTATTATACTCAGAGGGTATAGTGTGTGGTATTATTATATTCCAAAGGTACATTGTGCAGTAGTACCATTCAGAGGGTACAATGTGCAGTAGTATCATATTCAGAGAGTGCAGTGTGCAGTAGTATCATATTCAGAGAGCGCAGTGTGCAGTAGTATCATATTCAGAGAGCGCAGTGTGCAGCAGTATCATATTCAGAGAGCGCAGTGTGCAGTAGTATTATATTCAGAGAGCACAGTGTGCAGTAGTATCATATTCAGAGAGCGCAGTGTGCAGTAGTATCATATTCAGAGAGCGCAGTGTGCAGTAGTATCATATTCAGAGAGCAGAGTGTGCAGTAGTATCATATTCAGAGAGTGCAGTGTGCAGTAGTACCATATTCAGAGAGCAGAGTGTGCAGTAGTATTATATTCAGAGAGTACAGTTTGTGCCAGGTTTATATTCAGAGAGCACAGTGTGCAGTAGTATTATATTCAGAGAGCGCAGTGTGCAGTAGTATCATATTCAGAGAGTGCAGTGTGCAGTAGTACCATATTCAGAGAGCAGAGTGTGCAGTAGTTTAATATTCAGAGAGTGCAGTGTGTGCCAGGTTTATATTCAGAGAGCAGAGTGTGCAGTAGTATCATATTCAGAGAGTGCAGTGTGCAGTAGTATCATATTCAGAGAGCAGAGTGTGCAGTAGTATTATATTCAGAAAGTACAGTGTGTGCCAGGTTTATATTCAGAGAGCGCAGTGTGCAGTAGTATCATATTCAGAGAGTGCAGTGTGCAGTAGTATTATATTCAGAGAGTACAGTGTGTGCCAGGTTTATATTCAGAGAGCACAGTGTGCAGTAGTATTATATTGAGAGAGCGCAGTGTGCAGTAGTATCATATTCAGAGAGTGCAGTGTGCAGTAGTACCATATTCAGAGAGCAGAGTGTGCAGTAGTTTAATATTCAGAGAGTGCAGTGTGTGCCAGGTTTATATTCAGAGAGCACAGTGTGCAGTAGTATCATATTCAGAGAGTGCAGTGTGCAGTAGTATCATATTCAGAGAGCAGAGTGTGCAGTAGTATTATATTCAGAGAGTACAGTGTGTGCCAGGTTTATATTCAGAGAGCACAGTGTGCAGTAGTATTATATTCAGAGAGTACAGTGTGTGCCAGGTTTATATTCAGAGAGCACAGTGTGCAGTAGTATTACATTCAGAGAGTACAGTGTGTGGCAGGTTTATTTTCAGAGAGTGCAGTGTTCAGTAGTATTATATTCAGAGAGTACAGTGTGTGGCAGGTTTATTTTCAGAGAGCGCAGTGTTCAGTAGTATTATATTCAGAGAGCGCAGTGTTCAGTAGTATTATATTCAGAGAGCACAGTGTTCAGTAGTATTATATTCAGAGAGCACAGTGTGTAGTAGTATTATATATCTTGAGGGTACAGTGTGCGATTGTATTCTATTCAGAGGATAAAGTGTGTGGTAGTATTATTTTCAGAGAAGTCCGTGTTTGGCAGCATTATATTAATTATCATTTTCATATAGAGGATCAGACTCCGCTGACAAAGTAATGAACCAATGCCATCTGGGCATCAAGTTCTGCAGAGAGAAGATTTAGCTGGACCCACTGGTATGTACCATCTGAATTAGATAAGGGAAGACTATAGAGAAGACGTCACCTGTAGTCACTGATGTCATTGTGTATTCTTCCTCACTATGAGAAAGGTGCAGGAAAAAAGTTGTGATCTTCTGTGGCGCTGCCTGTTTGAGATGGAGATGCAAGTTCAGTCACATATGGTAGAATCTTAATTATTGGGCCTGGAGTGCTGCAGATTTTCTGTGTATGTATGTATGTGTATATATATATATATATATATATATATATATATATATATACACACACACACACACATAAAACGTCCTCCTCTAGGAAACAGCACCCAACACGAAGTCCAGGTATTATGCAGACTACAAGCATTGCTTGAAAAAGGCTTGCTAGCCGAAACATCGCACTTTATGCTCTGATGCAAATAAAAACCTTGTAGCCTGCATAATACCTGGACTTCGTGTTGGGTGCTGTTTCCTAGAGGAGGAAGTTTTATGGGGATCCAGTGTGGCATACTGGGGGACACTTTGCACCGCACTAGAAGTCGTCCTGTGCTAGAATTTTCACGGTGATTCATATATATATATATATATATATATATATATATATATACACATATACACACCATTGTTTCTCAGGGTGCCCCAAGCAGTTGCAAAACTGCAATTGGGCATGGTGGGAGTTGTAGTTTTGCAACAGCTGTAGGCACACTGGTTGGGAAACACTGATATTTACACACACAGACACACACATAGACCAATGTTTCTCAGGGTGCCTCTAGCTGTTGTAAAACTGCAATTGGGCATGCTGGGAGTTGTAGATTTGCAACAGCTGGAGGCACCCTGGTTGGGAAACGCTGATGTGTGTGTGTGTGTGTGTGTGTGTGTGTGTATGTATGTATATATATATATATATAAATATATAAAACGTGCATGTGTGAGAAATATCTACTGCATCTTCAGTCACGGTATGTTATTGCAGTGTTAGTCAAGGTATGGCAGTATTGTTGTGTTTTGGTATGGCATTGTTATTTAGTCACGGTATGGCGATATTGTTCTGTTTTGGTATGGTAGTGTTATTCAGTCACGGTATGGTGGTATGTTTCTGTTCTGGTATAGCGTTTTTATTCAGTCGCGGTATGGGGTTTTGTTCTGTTTTGGTATGGCAGTGTATGTGTATGGGGGCAGTGTATGTGTATGGGGCAGTGTATATGTGTATGGGGCAGTGTATATGTGTATGGGGCAGTGTATATGTGTATGGGGCTGTGTATGTGTGTGTGGGGGCTGTGTATGTGTGTATGGGGGCTGTGTATGTGGGGGCTGTGTATGTGTTTATGGGGGCTATGTATGAGTATATGGGGCTGTGTATGTGTGTGTGTGGGCTGTGTATGTGTGTGTGGGGGCTGTGTATGTGTATATGGGGGCTGTGTATGTGTGTGTGGGGGCTGTGTATGTGTGTGTTTGGGGGGATGTGTAGATGGGGGCTGTGTATGAGTATATGGGGCTGTGTATGTGTGAGTGGGGGCTGTGTATGTGTATATGGGGGCTGTGTATGTGTATATGGGGGCTGTGTGTGTTTGTGTGGGGGCTGTGTATGTGAATATGGGGGCTGTGTATGTGTATATGGGGCTGTGTATGAGTATAGGGGGCTGTGTATGTGTATATGGGGGCTGTGTATGTTTGTGTGGGGGCTGTGTATGTGAATATGGGGGCTGTGTATGTGTGTGTGTGGGCTGTGTATGTGTATATGGGGGCTGTGTATGTGTATATGGGGGCTGTAGTTATGCAAGAACTGGAGGAGAACAATTTGGAGACCACTATGTAGTGGTCTCCAAACTATATCCCTCCAGATGTTGCAAGACTTCAACTCCAAGCATGCCCAGACTGCCCAGGCATGCTGGGAGTTGTAGTTTGGCAACATCTGAAGGGCCAGATGTTGCCGAACTACAACTCCTAGCATGCATGGACAGTCTTGGCATGCTTTGAATTGACATCTGGAGCGCTACAGTTTGGACACCACTGTATAGTGGTCTCCAAACAGTGCCCTTCCAGATGTTGCAAAACTACAACTTCCAGCATGCTGAGACTGCCCAGGCATGATGGGAGTTGTAGTTCTTAAACATCTGAAGGGCCAGATGTTACAGAACTACAACTCCCAGTATGCCTGGACAGTCTGTGCATGCTGAGAGTTGTAGTTTTGCAACCTCTGGAAGGACAGTGGTCGCAAAACTACAACTCCCAGCATGCCCAGACAGCCAAAGGCTGGAAGTTGTAGTTTTGAAACTCCTAGAAGCAACAGTGAAGATCACTTTACGGCAATCTTCACTGCTGCATCTGGGACATTGCCGCCACTTGCCTGCCTCCACTTGCCTGCCGTCTCCTGTCAACCACTGGTCCATCGTCCCTGGCCCCCGCGTGAACCCAGGTAACCGGCGCCGGCATTCCCCGCTGCATCCACTGCCCCCGCACTTTGCCGCCATCTTTCCCCGCTCTGCCCCGACATCCAGGGGCGGGCAGAGCGGGGGGAATTAACTTTCACCCCCGCCCCTGCGATTCGCCGGTCAGTCCTGACCGGCCAATCGCAGGGGATAGGAGGAGGTGGCACCCCTGCCACCTCGCTCCTATCCTTTAGGATGATCGGGGCTGTCTCTGACAGCTCCGATCATCCCTATTTTCCGGGCTTTCGGGTCATCAAAGACCCGATCAGCCCGGAATCGCCGCAAATCGACGATCTGAATTGATTGGTGATTTGCGGCGATAGCCGACATGGTCTAAGGACCCCCCAGGCATTTGCACAGGATGCCTGCTGAATGATTTCAGCAGGCATCCCGTTCCGATCCCCGTCTGGCTAGAGGCAGGGGTCGAAATTCTCACAGGCGTACAGGTACGCCCTTGGTCCTTAACCCCCCCCCCTGACCACTGTCACTTTAAGCATTAATAACTCTGGGATGCTTTTACTTATAAATTTGTTTTTACGTGACATATTCTACTTCATGGTAGTGGTAAATTTTCGTCGATACTTGCATAATTTCTTGGTGAAAAATTTGAAAATTTGATGACAAATTTGAACATTTTGCATTTTTCTAACTTTGAAGCTCTCTGCTTGTAAGGAAAATAGACATTCCAAATACATTATATATTGATTCGCATATACAATATGTCTACTTTATATTTTCATCATAAAGTTGACATGTTTTTACTTTTGGAAGACATCAGAGGGCTTCAAAGTTCAGCAGCAATTTTCCAATTTTTCGCAAAATTTTCAAAATCCGAATTTTTCAGGGACCAGTTCAGTTTTGAAGTGGATTTGAAGGGCCTTCATATTAGAAATACCCCATAAATGACCCAATTATAAAAACTGCACCCCTCAACGTTTCCAAAATGACATTCAGTAAGTGTGTTAACCCTTTAGGTGTTTCACAGGAATAGCAGCAAAGTGTAGGAGAAAATTCAAAATCTTCATTTTTTACAGTCGCATGTTCTTGTAGACTCAGTTTTTGAATTTTTACAAGTGGTAATAGGAGAAAAAGCCCCACAAAATTTGTAACCCAATTTCTCTCGAGTAAGGAAATACCTCATATGTGTATGTCAAGTGTTCGGCAGGCGCAGTAGAGGGCTCAGAAGGGAAGGAGCGACAATGGGATTTTGGAAAGTGAATTTTGCTGAAATGGTTTTTGGGGGCATGTCATATTTAGAAAGCCCCTATGGTGCCAGAACAGCAGAAAACCCCACATGGCATACCATTTTGGAAACTTTACCCCTCAAGGCACGTAACAAGGGGTCCAGTTAGCCTTAACATCCCACAGGTGTTTGACGACTTTTCGTTAAAATCGGATGTGTAAATGAAAAAAAAAAAAAATTTTCACTAAAGTGCAGTTTTTCCCCCAAATTTACCATTTTTACAAAGGGTAATGGGAGAAAATGCCCCCCAAAATTTGTAACCCCATCTCTTCTGAGTATGGAAATACCCTACGTTAGGACGTAAAATGCTCTGCTGGCGAACTACAATGCTCAGAAGAGAAGGAGCGCCATTGAGCTTTTGGAAAGAGAATTTGTTTGGAATGGTAGTCAGGGGCCGTGTGCGTTTACAAGCCCCCCGTGGTGCCAGAACGGTGGACCCCCCCACATGTGACCCCATTTTGGAAACTACACCCCTCACAGAATTTAATAAGGGGTGCAGTGAGTATTTACACCCCACTGGCGTTTGACAGATCTTTGGAACAGTGGGCTGTGCAAATGAAAAATAAAATTTTTCATTTTCACAGACCACTGTTCCAAAAATCTGTCAGACACCTGTGGGGCGTAAATGCTCACTGCACCCCTTAATACATTACGTGAGGGGTTTAGTTTCCAAAATGGGGTCACATGTGGGGGGGTCCATTGTCCTGGCACTATGGGGGCTTTGTAAACACGTTGCCTTCAATTCCAGACAAATTTTCTCTTCAAAATCCCAATGGTGCTCCTTCTCTTCTGAGCATTGTAGTTTGCCGCAGAGCACTTTACATCCACCTATGGGGTATTTTCTTACTCAGAAGAAATGGGGTTACAAATTTTGTGGGGCTTTTTTCCTATTTTCTCTTGTGAACATGAAAAATTTAAGGTAACACCAGCATTTTAGTGAAAAAATTATTTTTTTCCTTTTTCCCATCCAATTTTCAGGAAAATTTGGCAAACACCTGTGGGGTGTTAAGGCTCACTATACCCCTTGTCACGTTCCGTGAGGAGTGTAGTTTCCAAAATGGGGTCACATGTTGGTATTTATTTTTTTGCGTTTATGTCAGAACAGCTGTAAAATCAGCCACCCCTGTGCAAATCACCAATTTAGGCCTCAAATGTACATAGTGCGCTCTCAATCCTGAGCCTTGTCGTGCACCCGCAGAGCACTTTACGCCCCACATATGAGGTATTTCCGTACTCAGGAGAAATTGCGTTACAAATTTTGGGGGTCTTTTTTTCCTTTTACTGCTTGTGAAAATAAAAAGTATGGGGCAACACCAGCATGTTAGTGTAAATTTTCTTTTTTTTTTTACACTAACAGGCTGGTGTAACCCCCAACTTTTCCTTTTCATAAGGGGTAAAAGGAGAAAAAGCCCCCCAAAATTTGTAGTGCAATTTCTCCCGAGTACGGAAATACCCCATATGTGGCACTAAACTGTTTCCTTGAAATACGACAGGGCTCCAAAATGAGAGAGCTCCATGCGCATTTGAGTACTAAATTAGGGATTGCATAGGGGTGGACATAGGGGTATTCTACGCCAGTGATTCCCAAACAGGGTGCCTCTAGCTGTTGCTAAACTCCCAGCATGCCTGGACAGTCAGTGGCTGTCCAGAAATGCTGGGAGTTGTTGTTTTGCAACAGCTGGAGGCTCCGTTTTGGAAACACTGCCGTACAATACGTTTTACATTTTTATTGGGGGGGGGGGCAGTGTAAGGGGGTGTATATGTAGTGTTTTACCCTTTATTATGTGGTAGTATAGTGTAGTGTTTTTAGGGTACATTCGCACTGGCGTGTTACTGTGAGTTCCCGCTAGGAGTTTGCGCTGCGGCGAAAAATTTGCCGCAGCCCAAACTTGAAGCAGGAAACTTACTGTAAACCTGCCCATGTACCCTGTACGTTCACATGGGGGGGGGGGGGGGGGCAAACCTCCAGCTGTTTCTAAACTACAACTCCCAGCATGTACTGACAGACCGTGCATGCTGGGAGTTGTATTTTTTTAACAGCTGGAGGCACACTGATTGGAAAACCTTCAGTTAGGTTTTGTTACCTAACTCAGGATTTTCCAACCAGTGTGCCTCCAGCTGTTGCAAAACTACAACTCCCCAGCATGTACTGATCACCGAAGAGCATGCTGGGAGATGTAGTTATGCAACAGCTGGAGGTACTTAACTACAACTTCCGGCATGCTGAGACAGCTGTTTGCTGTTTGGGCATGCTGGGATTTGCAGTTTTGCAACATCTGGAGTGCTACAGTTTATAGAACACTGCACAGTGAGCTCCAAACTGTGACCCTCCAGATGTTGCAAAACTACAAATCCCAACATGCCCAGACAGCAAACAGCTGTTTGGGAATGCTAGGAGTTGTAGTTTTGCAAGATCTGGAGGGATACAGTTTAGAGACCACTGTATAATGGTCTCAAACTTCAGTCCTCCAGCTGTTGCAAAACTAGATATTCCAGCATGCCCAAACAGCTGTCTGGGCATGCTGGGAGTTGTAGTTTTGCAACATCTGGAGGGCTACAGGTTAGAGACCACTGTATAATGGTCTCAGACTGTAGCCCTCCAGATGTTGCTAGGCAACTTACCGGCTTCCGTAGGATCCAGGGAGCCGTCCTCTTCTGCCGCACGACATCTCCGATCACCGTCGCCCGCAGCCTCCGGATCGGTAAGTGGATCTTCGGCGCCGGTCCCCGCCGGTTTCTCCGTTCTGCGCCGCTTATTGTGGGTGGGCAGGACGGGGAAAACGAAAGTTAACCCCCCCGCCCCCGATCTGCTATTGGTGGTCGCCACCAATATTGGTGACCACCAATAGCAGGGATAGGAGGGGTGGCACCCCTGCCACCTCACTCCTATCACTTCAGGGGGATCGCAGGTGTCTTAGTCACCATAGACCTGTATGACCCGGAATCGGCGCAAATCGCAAGTGTGAATTCACTTGCGATTTGCGCCGATTGCCGACATGGGGGGGGGGGGGGTCTAATGACCCCCCTGGGCATTTGCACGGGGTGCCTGCTGATTGATATCAGCAGTCACCCCGGTCTGGTCCCCACCCGGCGCACGGCAGGGACCAAAATTCCCACAGGCGTATAGATACGCCCTTTGTCCTTAACCCCTTAAGGACATAGGGCGTATCCATACGCCCCCGTTTCCAAGTCCTTAAGGACCGAGGGCGTATGGATACGCCCTGAGCATTTCCGGCCCCCACCGCTAGCCGGAGGGGAGCCGGATGCCTGCTGAAATCGTTCAGCAGGCATCCCGGCATATCGCCCAGGGGGGTCATTATGTCCCCCCATGTCGGCGATTGCCGCAGATCGCTGGACAATTCAGTCCAGCGATCTGCGGCAGATTCCGGGTCAATCGGGTCTCCAGTGACCCGATGACCCGGAATTACTGGCTGGTCGGGGCCGTCAGAGACGGCCCCGAACAGCCATTGCCAGCAGGGGTGAGGTGGCACTGGTGCCACCTCACGATCGCCCTGATTCGTCGGCCGGATTACCGGCCGACGAATCAGGGCGCCTGCTGCGGGTGTCACTCCCGCAACCCGCTCCGCCCCTCTTCCGGAGGACGTGAGCGGGTGCGGGAAGACGACCCCCGGTGCTGGGGACCCCGATCCCCGGCGCCCCTGTTGGGATCGGGGCCCCAGGAGCAGCGGCGGCGGCGGAGACGACGAGGGACTGACCTGTGCTGCTGGATCGTTGGAGGTGAGTGACAGCCTCCTGCTGTTGCTTAGCAACAGCTCCCAGCATGCAACAAGGGCATGCTGGGAGCTGTAGTTATGCAACAGCAGGAGGCAGACCACCACAACTCCCAGCATGCCCTTATGGGCATGCTGGGACTTGTAGTTTTGCAACAGCTGAAGGCACATTCTTTCTATGAAAAAGTGTACCTTCAGCTGTTGTGTAACTACAACTCCCAGCTTGCACAATCAGCTAAAGTGCATGCTGGGAGTTGTAGTGGTGCATCTGGTGGTTGCATAACTACAACTCCCAGCATGCCCGTTGGCTGTCGGTGACTGCTGAGAGTTGTAGTTTTGCAACTGCTGAAGGCACACTGAGTTAAGTAGTAAACCAGTGTGTCTCCAGCTGTTGCATAACTACAATCCCCAGCATCCCCAGCCAATGTAGTATGCCTCCGGCTGTTGCATAACTACAAGACCCAGCATGCCCTTCCGCTGTCCGTACATGCTGGGGGTTGTAGCTTTTGCAACAGCTGAAGGCACACTGGTTGCAAAACACTGAGTTTGTTACCAAACTCGGTGTTTCACAACCTGTGTGTCTCCAGCTGTTGCAAAACTACAACTCCCAGCATGCACTGATAGACCGTACATGCTGGGAGTTGTAGTTTTGCAACAGCTGGATGTTCCCCCCCCCAATGTGAATGTACAGGGTACACTCACATGGGCGGAGGATTACAGTAAGTATCCGGCTGCAAGTTTGAGCTGCGGCAAATTTTCTGTCGCAGCTCAAACTGCCAGCGAGAAACTACTGTGAACCCCCCGCCCATGCGACTGTACCCTAAAAACACTACACTACACTAACACAAAATAAAATAAAAAGTAAAAAACACTACATATACACATACCCCTACACAGCCCCCCTCCCCTCCCCAATAAAAAGGAAAAACGTCTGGTACGCCACTGTTTCCAGAACGGAGCCTCCAGCTGTTGCAAAACAACTACTCCCAGTATTGCCAGATAGCCACTGACTGTCCAGGCATGCTGGGAGTTTTACAACAGCTGGAGGCCCCCTGTTTGGGAATCACTGGCGTAGAATACCCCTATGTCCACCCCTATGCAATCCCTAATTTAGGCCTCAAATGCGCATGGCACTCTCACTTTGGAGCCCTGTCGTATTTCAAGGCAACAGTTTAGGGCCACATATGGGGTATCGCCGTACTCGGGAGAAATTGGGCTTCAAATTTTGTGGGGTATTTTTTGCTATTACCCTTTTTAAAAATGTAAAATTTTTGGGAAAACAAGCATTTTAGGTAAAAAAAAAAATTTTTTTTTTACATATACAAAAGTCATAAAACACCTGTGGGGTATAAAGGTTCACTTAACCCCTTGTTACGTTCCCCGAGGGGTCTAGTTTCCAAAATGGTATGCCATGTGTTTTTTTTTTGCTGTCCTGGCACCATAGGGGCTTCCTAAATGCGGCATGCCCCCAGAGCAAAATTTGCTTTCAAAAAGCCAAACGTGACTCCTTCTCTTCTGAGACCTGTAGTGCGCCAGCAGAGCACTTTTCACCCCCATATGGGGTGTTTTCTGAATCAGGAGAAATTGGGCTTCAAATTTTGGGGGGTGTTTTCTGCTATTACCCTTTTTAAAAATGTAAAAATTTTGGGAAACCAAGCATTTTAGGTAAAAAAAAATAAAAAATGTTCACATATGCAAAAGTCGTGAAACACCTGTAGGGTATTAAGGTTCACATTACCCCTTGTTACGTTCCCCGAGGGGTCTAGTTTCCAAAATGGTATGCCATGTGTTTTTTTTTTGCTGTTCTGGCACCATTTGGGCTTCCTAAATGCGGCATGCCCCCAGAGCAAAATTTGCTTTCAAAAAGCCAAATGTGACTCCTTCTCTTCTGAGACCTGTAGTGCGCCAGCAGAGCACTTTTCACCCCCATATGGGGTGTTTTCTGAATCGGGAGAAATTGGGCTTCAAATTTTGGGGGGTATTTCCTGCTATTACCCTTTTTAAAAATGTTAACATTTTGGGAAACCAAGCATATTAGGTAAAAAATAAAAAAATGTTTTTACATATGCAAAAGTCGTGAAACACCTGTAGGGTATTAAGGTTCACATTACCCCTTGTTACGTTCCTCGAGGGGTCTAGTTTCCAAAATGGTATGCCATGTGTTTTTTTTTTGCTGTTCTGGTACCATAGGGGCTTCCTAAATGCGACATGCCCCCAGAGCAAAATTTGCTTTCAAAAAGCCAAATGTGACTCCTTCTCTTCTGAGACCTGTAGTGCGCCAGCAGAGCAATTTTCACCCCCATATGGGGTGTTTTCTGAATCGGGAGAAATTGGGTTTCAAATTTTGGGGGGTATTTTCTGCTATTACACTTTTTAAAAATGTAAAATTTTTGGGAAACCAAGCATTTTAGGTAAAAAAAATATATATTTTTTTACATATGCTAAAGTCGTGAAACACCTGTGGGGTATTAAGGTTCACTTTACCCCTTGTTACGTTCCCTGAGGAGTCTAGTTTCCAAAATGGTATGCCATGTGTGTTTTTTTGCTGTTCTGGCACCATAGGGGCTTCCTAAAGGTGACATGCCCCCCAAAAACCATTTGACGCTCCTTCCCTTCTGAGCCCTCTACTGCGCCCGCTGAACAATTAACATAGACATATGAGGTATGTGCTTACTCGAGAGAAATTGGGTTTCAAATACAAGTAAAAATTTTCTCCTTTTTACCCCTTTCAAAAATTCAAAAATTGGGTCTACAAGAAAATGCGAGTGTAAAAAATGAAGATTTTGAATTTTCTCCTTCACTTTGCTGCTATTCCTGTGAAACACCTAAAGGGTTAATACACTTACTGAATGTCATTTTGAATACTTTGGGGGGTGTAGTTTTTATAATGGGGTCTTTTATGGGGCATTTCTAATATGAAGGCCCTTCAAATCCACTTCAAACGTGAACTGGTCCATGAAAAATAGCGAGTTTGAAAATTTTGTGAAAAATTTCAAAATTGCTGCTGAACTTTGAAGCCCTCTGGTGTCTTCCAAAAGTAAAAACTCATAAATTTTATGATGCAAACATAAAGTAGACATATTGTATATGTGAACCCAAAAAAAATATATTTTGAATATCCATTTTCCTTACAAGCAGAGAGCTTCAAAGTTAGAAAAATGCAAAATTTTCATTTTTTTCATCAAATTTGGTGATTTTTCACCAAGAAAGGATGCAAGTTACCATAAAATTTTACCACTAAGTTAAAGTAGAATATGTCACGAAAAAACAATCTCGGAATCAGAATGATAACTAAAAGCATTCCAGAGTTATTAATGTTTAAAGTGACAGTGGTCAGAATTGCAAAAAACGCTCCGGTCCTTAAGGGGTTAAGTAACAGGACGCAAGGGCGTATGCATACGCCCTTCGTCCCCAACAGATTAAGTACCAGGACTCAAGGGCGTACCCATACGCCCGTGGTCCCCAACAGGTTAAAAAAGCCACCTGATTGGTTGCTATGGACAACTTCTCCACTTTTCCTCTCACAGGTTTTCATAAATCTCCCCCAGTATGTGGGAATATTCACAAATTTTTAGGGCAGTTTTACAGTATTCAGAATAGGGTATATTTGATTATAGCAGAGTGTGGCGCAGTTACATACTTTGCAGCACAGTGTTTTACTGCACTACCCTCTGCTGTAATCTAATTAAAAATGCATAATTAGAAAAATCAATTGGGGGGGGGGGGGGGGGTCCCTGGGGGCAGACTCAGGGACAGGCCACTAGGTTGAAGCGAACCCCGGCCTTTACCTGTGTAAGGGGGCCAGAAATCTCTGATGGCAGCCCTGTCTCCTACCCTATATATAGAGGATAACTTTTAAAGATTGCACTTACACCACTACCATCAGGTGTTGCACCAACTGGCCTCAACATATGCATGGAGCTGTAGGTGGGCATTTGCCAGGACCTTAGGCGCTCCTCAGTATGACATGATGAGATTGTGGCATAAAGATGCAGAATTCTTTCCCCTTATTCATCAGCTTTAGCCATCTAGCTTCGAAGAAATATTCTATACATTGACCAATATTATGGCCTGCAAGTTTAGCTCAGACTTTGTGCTCCTAGATCAGTGTTTCCCAACCAGGGTGCCTCCAGCTGTTGCAAAACTACAACTCCCAGCATGCATGGACAGCCTTTGGCTGTCTGGGCATGCTGGGAGTTGTAGTTTTGCACAGCTGGAGGCACCCTGGTTGGGAAACACATTCCTCTGGAAGCCATTCATGGTACCAGACAGTTTCCCCCACATGGTAGTCAGTAGCAGTGCCCTTCCCCTCCCCCTCCTGGATGCTTACCTTCTGCGACTCTTTTACCCTCTTCCCAGCGGCTCCGGCGGCGGGGGCTTCCTTAGCATGGGCTCTTCCTTTCTCTTCCTCTGCGCTCCGGCATCTGATGAAGTCACTCGTTCGCAGAAGCGCAGAGGAAGAGCTCAGCCTGGCCTCTTGTGTTCTCTGGCTAACTTGAGCCAGCGAGCACAAGAATGATTGACTGGGTGAGGAGCCAATGGCTCTGTCAAACCTTCCACCGAGCACCGCATTTAACTACAGACGCCTCATTAAGAGGCATTTACAGTTAAATGCGGGACATGTGGGGGCCAATAGCGGGAATGTCCTGCCGGATCTGAGATGGTTGGGAGGTATGGTTATAGGGCTCAGAATATGGAGATTTAATATAGAAAATAAAAGGAGAACCACAAGAAATGAAAATGCACAGCATTCTAAAAGAATTAAAGGGGTTATCCACCATAAGGTGATTTTAGGACGTACCTGCCAGACAGTAATGGACATGCTTAGGAAGGATCTGCGCTTGTCTTGGGGCTAAATGGCTATGTTGTGAGATTACCATAACACTGTGGCTAGCTTTTTGTGAACTGGTATTTCCTGTTTGAGTTTTCTTCTTTGCCTACAAATCCTATAATTCCATTTTCCTCCCTCCCACACATCAGCCACCCGACCCATTAAAACATAAATGAGCTGCATCCATTCAAAAGACCTGTGTTTTCAATCAGGGTGCCTACAGCTGTTGCATTAGTTGCAGATTGAGCTCACTCCCACCAAGCGATTGCTCAAGCCATTGAAGCAGACAGGCTCCCTGTCATCAGCTGACTAGTGATTGCAACCTGGGAAAAATCTGAGACAACAGTCATTTTGTATGGTGTTTAAAAATAAATCAAATAAGAAAACCTATGTATTATGAACTACACTAACTTTACAGCCCCTGTAGCATAGTCAAATAAAAAAAAATCCCGGAATACCCCTTTAAGGGGTTATCCAGATGCTAAAAAAAACTTTATATATTGTTAGGGGTGACATGAAAGTAAAACAAAACATATATTTATGTCAACGAAGAAAGTAGAAACTGATCCAGCACTTGGATAAAAAGTTGCAGCTTTATTTTGGTCCGAATCCGACAAACAAACTTTCCACGGTAAAACCGACACCCTCCCTTGTCATACGCGTTTCAAGAGCATGCGCTCTCTTCCTCATATATTTATGTACCTGACTCCCTGTCATCTGGTCTCCATCAGCTCTATCTACCTAATTCTGAGACAAGCTCTTCTTGAATCTGATTGTCTGAGCCTCGACACTAGGGGGAAGAGTGTTTCCCTTAAGTAGGAAGTAGGTAAAGTAGTGGGGGACTAGATAGCATCACAGCAGGGTGATTGCAGGATGGGGTAAGGGGGATTTGTGATCCGTTGTGCTCCTCCATGTTGTTTCAGCTCCCCAAGAAGGAGCGAGTGCAGCACCAGATCCCGGCTCCCAGTCCTGTGCACTAAAAGACTTGTATTGTAGGCTGCAGGTCCTGGCAGGTGTACAGAACAGGAGCAATAGCTCTGCACTGGAATGTACAAACCGTGGACTCCACAGTGCCAGGACCCTTACACTACAAATCATTCTTTGGTCTTGGCAGTTTAGAGCCCATGTTGTGTACATTCAAGTAGTCATCCCTTACACTTGCAGGGTGCTGTAAGAGATCTGACAACATCCTACTCTGAAATCACACAATCAGCTCCAGCTCACCCCCTATGTAAATCACAGCCCCTCACTGCAGCATCAGAACACAGTATTGTAATGAAGGGTATGCTCATCTGACAGATTCACTGTCAGTCAGAGAGGATCCAAAAACCTTCATATCTCGAGAATGGGGGAGGAAGAATTTTTTTTAACTAAGAACACCGGTAGATTTAGGGCGCCCTAAGATTTTAAGGGATATTAAAAAGTCACAATGTCTGGGGAGGCCACAGGTCCTAGAGAACAGAGGATGTTACTGTACAATCTGGCTGCATGGTACTTGGCGCACCAGGACGTACTGAGTCTCTACTGGATTATGAATCGAGCGCAGTAGCTGTTTACTTTATAGAGCTGCGGCTAATGGCAGACATCAGCCATCATGCTGATACCCTATATTAACCCTTCAGATGCCATGATCAATACTGATCACGGCTTCTGAAGCATAACAGAGAATATGAGGCCACCATATCACCATCAGACCACCCACTGCACAATCTCTGGGGTATAATGAGTCAAGATGGCAGCCAAATCTCCTCTCACCTGCTCCTGGCCCACTTTGGCAATCTTTTTCTGGCAGACCATAGAAGCAGATCTCCGATATTACTTATCACTGCTATGCCTATGCATAATCTAATGACTGCTATAAATATTCTCCAATGGAGTTAAGAGGAAAAAAAAAATGTTTATATAAGTAAAAAAGCTTCCACCCCAATGAAATAATAAATAACCCTCTTTTCCATTTTACAAGTGAAAAAAATTAGATTAACAAAAATATTTGGTATTGCCGCGTGTGGAAATGTCCAAACTATTAAAATAAAATGTAACCCCCCTTAAGGACATTGGGATTTTTGATTTTTTTCCTCTTTGCTTTGTAATAGCCTTTTACATTTTACACCTACAAACTCATAAAAGGCTCCTTTTTTGGCTTCACTAACTGTACTTTGTAATAACATCACAAATGTTATCACAAAATCTACTGTGAAACAAAAAAATAAATATTTGTGGGGCAAATAAATTCTATTTTGTAAATTTTGGGGGCTTCTGTTTCTAATAATGACACATTCAATGACACTGACCTTACGGTTTTCTTAATGTCATATTTTAATAGTTCAGACATTTACGCACACAGTGATACCACATAATTTGAAACCTTAACCCCTTAAGGACCGAGCCCTTTTTCACCTTAAGGACCAGAGCATTTTTTGCAATTCTGACCACTGTCACTATAAACATTAATAACTCTGGAATGCTTTTAGTTATCATTCTGATTCCGAGATAGTTTTTTCGTGACATATTCTACTTTAACTTAGTGGTAAAATTTTATGGTAACTTGCATCCTTTCTTGGTGAAAAATCCCCAAATTTGATGAAAAAAATGAAAATTTTGCATTTTTCTAACTTTGAAGCTCTCTGCTTGTAAGGAAAATGGATATTCAAAATAAAAAATTTTTGGGTTCACATATACAATATGTCCACTTTATGTTTGCATCATAACATTTATGAGTTTTTACTTTTGGAAGACACCAGAGGGCTTCAAAGTTCAGCAGCAATTTAGAAATTTTTCACAAAATGTTCAAACTCGCTATTTTTCAAGGACCAGTTCAGGTTTGAAGTGGATTTGAAGGGTCTTCATATTAGAAATACCCCATAAAAGACCCCATTATAAAAACTACACCCCCCAAAGTATTCAAAATGACATTCAGTAAGTGTATTAACCCTTTAGGTGTTTCACAGGAATAGCAGCAAAGTGAAGGAGAAAATTCAAAATCTTCATTTTTTACATTCGCATATTCTTGTAGACCCAATTTTTGAATTTTTGCAAGGGGTAAAAAGGAGAAAATTTTTACTTGTATTTGAAACCCAATTTCTCTCGAGTGAGCACATACCTCATATGTCTATGTTAATTGTTCAGTGGGCGCAGTAGAGGGCTCAGAAGGGAAGGAGCGACAAATGGTTTTGCGGGGGCATGTCACCTTTAGGAAGCCCCTATGGTGCCAGGACAGCAAAAAAAAAAACTTGGCATACCATTTTGGAAACTAGACCCCTCAGGGAACGTAACAAGGGGTAAAGTGAACCTTAATACCCTACAGGTGATTCACGACTTTTGCATATGTAAAAAAAATGTAAAAATTTTTACCTAAAATGCTGGGTTTCCCAAAAATTTTACGTTTTTAAAAAGGGTAATAGCAGAAAATACCCCCCAAAATTTGAAGCCCAATTTCTCCCGATTCAGAAAACACCCCATATGGGGGTGAAAATTGCTCTGCTGGCGCACTACAGGTCTCAGAAGAGAAGGAGTCACATTTGGCTTTTTGAAAGCAAATTTTGCTCTGGGGGCATGCCGCATTTAGGAAGCCCCTATGGTGCCAGAACAGCAAAAAAAAACACATGGCATACCATTTTGGAAACTAGACCCCTTGGGGAACGTAACAAGGGGTAATGTGAACCTTAATACCCTACAGGTGTTTCACGCCTTTTGCATATGTGAAATTATTTTTTTTTTATTTACCTAAAATGCTTGGTTTCCCAAAATTTTTACATTTTTAAAAAGGGTAATAGCAGAAAACACCCCCCAAAATTTGAAGCCCAATTTCTCCCGATTCAGAAAACACCCCATATGGGGGTGAAAAGTGCTCTGCTGGCGCACTACAGGTCTCAGAAGAGAAGGAGTCACATTTGGCTTTTTGAAAGCAAATTTTGCTCTGGGGGCATGCCGCATTTAGGAAGCCCCTATGGTGCCAGGACAGCAAAAAAAAAAAAAACACATGGCATACCATTTTGGAAACTAAACCCCTCGGGGAACGTAATAAGGGGTTAAGTGAACCTTTATACCCCACAGGTGTTTCATGACTTTTGTATATGTAAAAAAAAAATAAAAATTTTTACCTAAAATGCTTGTTTTCCCAAAAATTTTACATTTTTAAAAAGGGTAATAGCAGAAAATACCCCCCAAAATTTGAAGCCCAATTTCTCCCGAGTACGGCGATACCCCATATGTGGCCCTAAACTGTTGCCTTGAAATACGACAGGGCTCCAAAGTGGGAGCGCCATGCGCATTTGAGGCCTAAATTAGGGACTTGCATAGGGGTGGACATAGGGGTATTCTACGCCAGTGATTCCCAAACAGGGGGCCTCCAGCTGTTGTAAAACTCCCAGCATGCCTAGACAGTCAGTGGCTATCTGGCAATACTGGGAGTAGTTGTTTTGCAACAGCTGGAGGCTCCGTTCTGGAAACAGTGGCGTACCAGACGTTTGTCATTTTTATTGGGGAGGGGGGCTGTGTAGGGGTATGTGTATATGTAGTGTTTTTTACTTTTTATTTTATTTTGTGTTAGTGTAATGTTTTTAGGGTACAGTCGCACGGGCGGGGGTTCACAGTAGTTTCTCGCTGGCAGCTTGAGCTGCAGCAGAAAATTTGCCGCAGCTCAAACTTGCAGCCGGATACTTACTGTAATCCTCCGCCCATGTGAGTGTACCCTGTACGTTCACATTGGGGGGGGGGGGGAACATCCAGCTGTTGCAAAATTACAACTCCCAGCATGTACGGTCTAGCAGTGCATGCTGGGAGTTGTAGTTTTGCAACAGCTGGAGACACACAGGTTGTGAAACACCGAGTTTGGTAACAAACTCAGTGTTTTGCAACCAGTGTGCCTTCAGCTGTTGCAAAAGCTACAACCCCCAGCATGTACGGACAGCGGAAGGGCATGCTGGGTCTTGTAGTTATGCAACAGCCGGAGGCATACTACATTGGCTGGGGATGCTGGGGATTGTAGTTATGCAACAGCTGGAGACACACTGGTTTGCTACTTAACTCAGTGTGCCTTCAGCTGTTGCAAAACTACAACTCTCAGCAGTCACGACAGCCAACGGGCATGCTGGGAGTTGTAGTTATGCAACCACCAGATGCACCACTACAACTCCCAGCATGCACTTTAGCTGATTGTGCAAGCTGGGAGTTGTAGTTATACAACAGCTGAAGGTACACTTTTCCATAGAAAGAATGTGCCTCCAGCTGTAGCAAAACTACAAGTCCCAGCATGCCCATAAGGGCATGCTGGGAGTTGTGGTGGTCTGCCTCCTGCTGTTGCATAACTACAGCTCCCAGCATGCCCTTTTTGGGATCTAAGCAACAGCAGGAGGCTGTCACTCACCTCCTGCTGCTGCTCAGGGAACAGGTCAGTCCCGCCGCCGCTGTCGCTCCTGGGGCCCCGATCCCAACAGGGACGCCGGGGATCGGGGTCCCCAGCACCCGGGGTCTTCTGCCCGCACCCGCTCATGTCCTCCGGAAGAGGGGCGGAGCGGGTGCGGGAGTGACACCCGCAGCAGGCGCCCTGATTGGTCGGCCGGGAATCCGGCCGACGAATGAGGGCGATCGTGAGGTGGCACCAGTGCCACCTCACCCCTGCTGGCTCTGGCTGATCAGCCAGTAATTCCGGGTCATCGGGTCACTGGAGACCCCATTGACCCGGAATCCGCCGCAGATCGCTGGACTGAATTTTCCAGCGATCTGCGGCAATCGCCGACATGGGGGGACATAATGACCCCCCTGGGCGATATGCCGGGATGCCTTCTGAACGATTTCAGCAGGCATCCGGCCCCGGCTCCCCTCTGGCTAGCGGCGGGCGCCGGAAATGCTCAGGGCGTATCCATCCCTCGGTCCTTAAGCACTTGGAAACGGGGGCGTATGGATACGCCCTATGTCCTTAAGGGGTTAAGAACTCTTAAGGGCAATTTTCGTTCTTTCCTCCTCCCCTTCTAAAAATCATAACGCGTTCAATTTTGCACCTACAGACCCATATGAGGGCTTTTTATTTGCGCCAATAAGTTTACTTTATAATGACATCACTTATTTTGTAACATAATCTGCGGCAAAACAAAAAAAAAACTTATTTGTGGGGTGAAATAAAAAATAAAAAAAAAGACCATTTAGCAACTTTTTAAGGCTTTCGTTTCTACGCAGTGCACCTTTCGGTAAAAAAGACACCCTTAAAAAAAATTATAATTACATGCACCAAAATTAGTATGTTTAACCCCTTTTAAGGACCAAGTCCAGTTTGACCTTAAGAACAATGCTAATTTTGTTTTTGCATTTTCATTTTTTTCCTCCTCGCCTTCTAAAATCCATAACTCTTTTATATTTCCATCCACAGTCCCATATGAGGGCTTGTTTTTCTGCGTGACCAATTGTACTTATAAAAGCTCCTCTCATTTTACCATAAAATGTACGATGAACCCAAAAATACAGTTTTTTAGTGAGGAAATTTTAATAATAAACACAATTTTGCTAATTTTGGAGGGTTTCGTTTTCACATTGTACACTTTACAGTAAAAATTAAGTTTCTTCATTCTTTGGGTCAATACAATTAAAATGATGCCCATCTTTACATACCTTTCTATTATTGTGTTCGTAGGAGATACAGACTGTCGTGTCCGGCACTGCAAGGGTGTAGTGCGTAGATTGCACTGGTAGCACACACAGTTTGATTGGCGTGAGGTTAAAGAGGCTGCTAAAACTGGTAGTGCAGGTAGAAGAGCACAAAGCGCTACTGTAATATGCAGAGAGAGGAACCGCACTCACCTGTGTATCCGTGCAGAAAGTCTTTATTCCATCAGTTTTTATTCCATAAATATTTTTAGTTACACAGTTTTTTTTTTTTTATGGGTAAAGGGGGATGATTTTATTAGGGAAAGGGTTAAATCATCTTTATCCACTTTTTTTTTTTTGCAATGTTATAGCCCCCATAGGGGCTACATACACACAGGGCTACATGAGGGCTCATATTAGGGGAGGGGCTTATTCACATATATTAACTTTTTTTTAAGCCCCATAGGGGGCTATACCATGCAATCTTTTGATTGCATACACTGTTCAATGCAATGCAATAGCATAGCATCTATCAGTGTTATCAGTGCTCTACTGCTTCAGCCTGCATGGACGGCTGGGAGCAACAGAGGACCGATCGTCCAGCGAGGAGGCAGGTAAGGACCCTCCACTGTCCATTTAGCTGATTGAGACATCGCGATTTCATCGCAATAGTCCCGATCAGCTCCGCTGAGCTGCCAGGATGCTTTCAATTTCATTTTAGATGCCGCAATCAACTTTGATTGCGGTGTCTAGAGGGTTAATGCCGGACTTTTTGCCCCAATAAGGGGTCTGGGCAGGCGCCTTCGCGGAACAAGACGGCTCCCTCGTTCCGGGCGCGCCCGTCTTGGAAATCAGACACCAACCGTTCCGGATGTTTTGTGGCCAAATAGGGCAACCGCAAACCCACTTCCGCATGAAGTGATGCCCCCACCCGCAGATTTTTTTCTCCGGTGTAAGGTCGTCTCTTACTTCTTTGAGACATCTGGACCACACAAATTCAGGACTCTTGGGTCAGGGACGTGGTGTCCAACGGATACCGAATCGAATTTGCCTCCCTTCCGAGGGATCGATTTTTTTCAGTCCCGGGCCCCCCGGTCTCCTTCTCTGGCGAAGCAGTTTCGGGAGGCCCTCCAGTCCCTACTTCTCCAAGTAGTTATTGTCCCCGTCCCTCCAGGGAAACGTTTTTGGGGTTTCTATTCCAATCTTTTTGTGGTCCCCAAGAAGGGCGGTTCTGTGTGGCCAATCTTGGACCTCAAGCGTCTCAACCGTCATCTTCTCATCCGCCACTTCCGAATGGAATATCTCCATTCAGTAGTGGCATCCATCGAACAAGGGGAGTTTCTTTCTTCGGTGGACATCAAGGATGCCTACCTCCATGTTCCAATATTTCCCGGCCATCAGCGGTACCTCCGCTTTGCGGTTCCAGAGGGGTATTTTCAATTCGTAGACCTCCCCTTTGGTCTGGCCACTGCTCCTCGGGTCTTTACCAAGATCCTTGCGCCAGTGATAGCCCTGTTGCGGTCGAGAGGAGTCTCAGTGATCCCTTACCTGGACGACCTTCTCATCAAGGCTCCCACCAGAGTCCAGACTCTGGAGAATGTGGATCTCACTCTCCAGACCTTGGATCGCTTCGGGTGGATGGTCAACCGGGACAAGTCTGACCTCTATCCCACCCAGTCTCTGATCTTCTTGGGACTTCAATTCAACACGGCCATCTGCCCGGATTTGCCTTCTGCCGGACAAACGTCTGACTCTCCTGTCAGTAGTCCTCTCCCTTCGGGCCCAGGTCCCAGTTTCCATCCACATTTGCATGGAAGTCTTGGGTCGGATGGTAGCGGCCATGGAGGCCGTACCCTTTGCCCAGTTTCATTACCGCCCCCTTCAACTGGCGATTCTCTCTCGATGGGACAGATCTCCTCTGTCTCTCGATCGCAAGATTGCTCTCCCTTGTCGGATCCGTCAGTCTCTGCTCTGGTGGCTCCGCTCCCCCCTTCTTCTTCAGGGGCTATCATTTCTTCCCCTCCACTGGCAGGTAGTTACAACAGTTGCCAGTCTGTCGGGCTGGGGCGGTGTGTTCAGGGACTAAACGGTTCAAGGCCTCTGGTCTCCCCGGGGTGCCCTTCTTCCGATAAACATCTTGGAACTGAGGGCGATTCTTCTTTGTCTTCTTCATTGGGAGTCCCTGCTTCAAACCCGCCCTGTCCGCGTCCAGTCGGACAACGCCACGGCCGTAGCGTACATAAATTGGCAAGGCGGCACTCGCTGCTCGGCAGCCATGGCCGAGGTGACAAAGATTCTCATCTGGGTGGAAAACAAGGTTCCGGCCATTTAGGCGATTTACATTCCGGGTGTGCTCAACTGGGAAGCGGATTTCCTCAGCCAGTCCTCAGCCGACCCCGGCGAGTGGACCTTCATCCAGAGGTCTTCGCGCAGATCTGCGACCTCTGGGGCATTACAGACGTGGACCTCGTCGCGTCTCGGCACAATCGGAAGATTCTTCCATTTGTTTCAAAGTCCCGGGACCCCCTGGCTCTAGCCGTGGACGCCATAGTGATTCCTTGGGCAGGGTTTGCCCTGCCCTATCTGTTCCCTCCCCTTCTGCTCCTTCCCAGGGTTCTGAGGAAGCTCAAAGCGGAGGACATTCCCGCCATACTGGTAGCTTCAGATTGGCCCCGAAGGACGTGGTACTCCGACGTGGTCAGGCTCCTGGACGACTCTTCGCTGCGCCTTCCACTTCGTCCGGACCTGCTGTCTCAGGGTCCTCTTTATCACCCCAATTTACATTTGACAGCGTGGCGGATGAGACCGCGGTTTTGAGAGCCCACGGTTTCTCTTCCCAAGTCATTCGCACCATGCTCAGGGCTCATAAGCCCTCCTCGGCGAAAATTTACAGTCTTATTTTCGTTAGTGTGAAGCTCAGGTCTTGTCTCCTGTTACTTTTTCTGTTCCCCGTCTTATCTCCTTCTTGCAGTCGGGATTGGGTTGTCTCTCAGTTCCCTTAAGGGTCAGGTTTCGGCCCTTTCTATTCTTTTCCAGCGTCCTCTGGCTTCTAATTCTCATGTCCAGACCTTCATTCAAGGAGTGGCGCATGCTGCCCCTCCTTATCGGTCACCTTCTCCCCCTTGGGACTTGAATCTGTTCTGGGTGTCCTCCAAGGTGAACCCTTTGAACCCCTTAGGGAGGTGTCCCTGCGCCTCCTTTCTTGGAAAGTGGCGTTTCTTGTTGCGATCACCTCCATTCGGAGAGTGTCTGAATTGGCAGCTCTCTCCTGCTGTTCTCCGTTTCTGGTGATTCACTGTTAGGTCCTATCTCTCTATCACTTCTTCATTTCGTCAGTGCGATTCCTTTTTCGTCCTTACGGAAGGTCGTAAGGGACAACCGGCTTCCAAGGCCACCATTTCTCGGTGGATCCGGTCTGCCATTTTGGAAGCCTATCGCTGTATGGGGAAGATTCCTCCCATCAGGGTTGTGGCTCATTCTACCCGTCCTGTTGGTGCATCCTGGGCTCTCCAGAACAAAGCCTCGGCCTCGCAGATTTGCAAGGCGGCTACTTGGTCGTCTTTGCACACTTTCTCGAGGTTCTACCAGGTTCATACCTTTGCATCGGCTGATGCTAGTCTGGGCCGTAAAGTGCTGCAGGCGGCAGTGGAACAGCCGCCTGCCTGACTGATTATCTGCCCACCCAAGGGACGGCTTTGGTACATCCCATGGTCTGTGTCCCCCAATGGAGTCGATAGAGAAAAGGAGATTTTTTAATGCTTACCGTAAAATCTCTTTCTCGATGGATCCATTGGGAGACACAGCTCCCACCCTTTTGGGTTTCTCTTTGGTTCTCTGTCCAAGGGTGTGTTTAGTTATGCTTTTTCTTCTGGTTCTTGAACAGTTCGTGTTTTTTCCTTGACCTGTCGGTCCTCTCCTATTGCTCTGGTACTAAAACTGATTAGCTCAGGGCCTGGAGGCGGGTATATCCTGCTGGGAGGAGCCGACTTTTTTTGTTGCCATAGTGTCATACCTCCTAGAGACATCATCATACACCCATGGTCTGTGTCCCCCAATGGATCCTTCGAGAAAGAGATTTTACGGTAAGCATTAAAAAATCTCCTTATTTTTTAACCAATGTATATTACAAATACGCATATAATGGTATTATCTACATTGTCTAAAAAGTTTTTGTTGACAACAGGTACACTTTAACCCCTTAACGACCAAGGACGTAAATGTACGTCCTGGTGCGGCGGTACTTCATGCACCAGGATGTACATTTAAGTCCTGTACATGCGCGGCAGGTCCTGGCTGCTGATAGCAGCCAAGGAGCCTCTGGTAATGGCCGACATCTGTGATCGCACGGATGTCTGCCATTAACCCCTCAGATGCCGTGATTAAACGTACTAATTTGGTTTTAAAAGTTTGCTATTTGTTTTTAAGCACAAAAATAAAAGAAAAGTATGTAATCATGGTTATCTTTTTAATCGTATCGACCCACAGAATAAAGAACACATGTCATTTTTACCATAAATTGTACGGCGTAAAAACGAAACCTTCCAAAATTTCCAAAATTGCGTTTTTCTTTTTCATTTCACCACATAAATAGTAGTTTTTTGGTTGCGCCATATATTTTATGGTAAAATGAGTGAGGTCATTACAAAGGACAACTGGTCGTGCAAAAAACAAGCCCTCATAATATAGTCTGCGGATGAAAATATAAGAGTTACGATTTTTAGAAGGAGAGGAGGAAAAAACGAAAATGCAAAACTAAAATTGGCCTGGTCCTTAAGGTCAAACGGGCATGGTCCTTAAGGGGTTAATAACTAAATATGGAGAAAACAAAAAAACATGAATATGTAAAAATGAAAATTGGCCTAAAGGGGTTAACAAATGTTTACATAAACATTTGGTATCTCTGTAATCGTATGGACCTACAGAATAAGTTGCTAAATTATGGTTTTGGTTTCAGTTTCATCTCTCATAGATGCCTGGCACCTGCAGAATCCTTCCGTCAAAGACTACTTGCACTTTTCAGCAGCTCATAACTCTTACCAGAGACTGGACTACTTGTTTGTCCATTCTTCTCTCTTACCACACCTCACAGCCACAGGTATTGATGTTATTTCTCTGACCATGCTCCTGTTCACCTCTGTCTTCTCCTTTCTAAAACCACCTCTAAACCTGGAGATGGTGCCTAAATGAACACATTCTAGAGAACCCACAGGCCGTCTCAGATATTCAGTCTCATCTTGATTCCTATTTCAAGCTGAATTGTGACTCTGGCCCGCCTGTACCAGTCATATGGGAGGCCCACAAAGCCTGCATTATGGGAATTTTCATATCCTGGGGCTCTAAACTAACGAAAGCTAGCCAGCATGAGAATGACTCCCTTTTGCAATAAATAGCTGCATTGGAGAGGATCCACAAAGCCTCACATACAGCAGACACCCAGAAAGAACTATGCTTCCTCTGAGAAAAACTTCTCAACCATAAATCATCCAAAGCATACTTACATTTCAGGCACCGCATCTACGCTCATGACAATAAGCAACACATTCATGAGGTGAGAACCACTGGTGGCGCTCTTAGCACCTCCACACCAGACATTGAATTTGCTTTCCAGCGGATCTACTCCAAATTATACAACCTTAACGATAAAAGTCCCCCATCCAAAGTGAGTGAGCGGAATTTGCTGATTGAGCAGTTCCTTAAAGTTCTATCTCTTCCTCAACTGCATGAGGACATGTCTGCAGAGCTTCTCACCCCTTTTACACCAGAAGAGGTAAAAGTAGTGCTCTCCTCCCCCCCCCCCCCCCCCCGGAAAAAGCCCTAGTCCAGACAGACTACGACTACTTTATTACAAGGAGTTTCAAGATATCTTACTACCCCCATCTCACAAATCCTGTGCTCCTCACTGTTCCAGGGTACCCCTCTCCCTAAGCAGTCTCTAGAAGTAGGGATCGATCGATTATCGGTTTGGCCGATTTTATCGTCCGATATTCACGATTTTGGGCGTTACTGGTATCGGCAATTACCTTGCCGACAATCCTATAATGGCCCCCGCCCACACCGCGCCGCACCACCCGCCGCACCCCCCACCGCACCGCCCCGGCCCCATGGCCTTCCCCATCCCCGGTTTTATAATTACCTGTTCCCGGGGTCCACGCTACTTCTGGCTCCTGCTGTGTCCTGTGTTACGCTGTGCAATGATGAGTGACGTCCTCAACGCGACCTCTCTGTCAGCGCGCACAGTGACAGCTCAGGAGGACGCCACCGGAGCCAGATGTAGTGTGGACCCCGGGAACAGGTAATTATAAAACCGGGGATGGGGGAGGCAATGGGTCCGGGGCGGTGCGGTGGGAGGTGCGGCGGTTGCGGTGATAGTTCTCAGGAGGACCCCCGGACAGGCAGGGGGAGAGAAGTGGGTGGCGGCGGTAGTCTCTGACACTGCAAAAGCTGCTGCAGTTCATTGATTTAAAGCGCCCGCTTTAAATCAATGATCTGCAGCGGTGTCGCGTGCGGAGGGGGGGGGCTGGGGGTTTCGGTGGGTTGGGGGGGGTGTCTGGTTTCTAATAAAAGTCGGAGCTTCTGAATGTCTCCTTCCCATCTTCTAAAACCTCCATGCTCAAATCTCAGTCTCAGTTTGCCTGGGCTCCCACTTCCCTCAAATATCTAGGTGTCCACATCACAGCAGAGATGGGCACTCTCTATGATGCCAACTACAAACCACTTTTACATGACATACCATCCTTACTGGAGGAGTACGATATCACCCTCATATCATGGCTTCAATGTAATGTTCTCCTGAAACTCACATATAGGATGCACGTGGTCCCAATAGCCCTGCCGGAAGCATTTTTTGCCTCTATACTGCCTCTGTTCTCTAAATTCCTCTGGAAGCAGAAGAAACTGGTAGGGATAAAAGACTGATTCAGTCTTTTATCCCTACCGTGGCTCCCTGAAACGCGTCTGGTACAGACTGCTTACTTGCACAGAGACCGGGACACATCAGAGCATTCTATTACCACAGCAGAGTCCCGAACAGTCACCGCTAATCAGCCGCAGACAGCACCGGCTCCCAGCGCTACAGCCAGCAACGTCATCTCACACCGGACCTCCATCCCTCTCCTGCTCCTGTTTCCCCATGCTGCCGGGTCACAGATGGCAGGCACCGGAGGACCTCCAGCGCTGACACGCGCATTCAAATTCAGAGGAGCCGGTAAGAGGCACATAGTGCCCGTTCTTCATTGACCTCTTCTTGTATTTTGTCCCCGTGCCGCCGGGGTATAGGAGAGCGCATCTTGCACAACTGTATATAACCTGATACGCCTGCAGCGCTATTACGCGCATCTATTTTAAGTAAACCCTGCGCAGACAGGGAAAGTGGTCTAATTTCTGAAAGCCTACAGCGCCGCCGAGCGCCAAAACTACTGTGGATCAACCCTATCAGTGCTATGTATGCTATGTGACTATTACAAGACTATTACTTTCATTACCTATCATCCACAGAAATAGGTCACCGTCATCCCCCAGACTATTGCTTGACACCTTCTCTCCCATATATCCCTCTAGTGCAATATTAGCCCCAATTGTATTTTACTCATTTTTTAATATATGGTTAATATTATTTGTGTGTCGTCCGAAGCAAGGGCACTGCCGAGGACCTCACTATGAAACTATTGTAATTAATGTAATCAAATAAATAGGGATCAACCGATATCGTTTTTTTAGGGCCGATAATCGGTGGAGGTTAGTGCCGATAGCCGATAACTTATACCGATATTCCGGTATAAGTTATCGGCTATTTATCCCCCCGCGACACCGCTGCAGATCATTGATTTAAAGTGGGCGATTTAAATCAATGAACTGTAGTGGCTTTTGCGGTGCCATAGGCCGCCGCCGCCACCCGCTTCTCTCCCCCTGCCTGTCCGGGGGTCCTGAGTCCTGTCACCGCCATCGCTCCCCCCACTGCCGCACCGCGACCGCCCCCCCCCCCCCCGACCCGCCGCACCGCGACCGCCCCCCCGACCCGCCGCACCGCGACCGCCCCCCCGACCCACCGCAACGCGACCGCCCCCCCCCGACCCGCCGCACCGCGACCCCCCACCGCTCCGCCCCGGCCCCATTGCCTCATCCATCCCCGGTTTTATAATTACCTGTTCCCGGGGCCCGGGGTCCACTCTACGTCTGGCTCCGGTGGCGTCCTCCTGAGCTGTCACTGTGCGCACTGACGGTGACGTCGCACACGTCACGTCACTCGTCATTGCGCACAGTGTAACGCAGGACGCAGCAGGAGCCAGAAGTAGCATGGTCCCCGGGAACAGGTAATTATAAAACCGGGATGGGGGAGGCAATGGGGCCGGGTGGTGCGGTGGGGGGTGCGACGCGATGCGGTGGGTCGGGGGGGGGGGCGTCGCAGTGCGTTGCGGCGGGTAGGGGGGCGGTGCGGGGGCGGGGCATTATCGGCTTATCGGCAAGGTAATTACCGATAATGCCCAAAATCGTGATTATCGGCTGATAATATCGGCCAAACAGATAATCGTTCGATCCCTACTAATAAATGTTTAATATTTGACACAACTCTTCATCTACTATCTCTTTAATATTCTATTCTTCATCTTTCATCTTATACCCCTAGCATGGCAGGACTGCTCCATTTATTTATGTATATACAGTTGGGATATACCCACAAATCTTAGGTACTGGGGTCTGCAGTCACTGTTCTATGATTGCTGTATTGTGAATTAAAACCAATAATATTGACCCCCTCTACTAGTTTTCGGTGCAGCAGCACCGTCCTCAGGAGGATAATAAGGCAACACCCTTCCTCGTGGTCCTCCCGGTCAAACATGCCCTAGGTAGATTAACTCATCATTAGGTGCCAGACAATCAGCCAATCTCTCCTGCCTGTTTAGTAGTACAATGCACAGGTATGTCTTAACATTACCTGTGCTCCTATGATCCAAAGGGTTCATCCGCCATCCTTCAGGTGTGTAACGTCATCTGCAGCTATCATATCTTTTTTTTTTTATCTTTATGTAACTTTTTAGTCTCCAAAAGGGTGGTACACTAGGCCAGAAGGGCCTCCCCTATAACATCAATAAAGGAATAATCCAAGACAAAACATTCCATTTAAGAGAAATAAAACAATACAGCAATCTCCTCAACAACAACTTGATGAAATATAATCGCCACTCTTCCCTATTTCACCCCTCTGAAGACATATAAATAACCAACCCCAATCCCTAACCCCCCCCCCATGCCCAGTTAGGCCCCGAAAAAAAAACCCACCCCAAACCCCTCTTCTCCCTCAGCACTAGGTCCAGCTTATCATATATCGCAAAGAAAAAGGAGGACGCTAGGACCTAATCTCATACTTGCTTAACTCATAAAGAGCATCCTTATATAAAAGCTTGTCAGGGAAAACCCTCTATATTCTTATATTCTGACGTCTCACAGAATTCCCTCCAGGCACACCATGTTTGCTGAAACTGTTCACCGGCATCATGGATAAAAGAAGTCAAATTTTAAAGAGTCATTAAATCATTTAACTTGGAAACCCAGAGAGACAAAGATGGAGCATTAGATTTTTTTTTACAAAGAATTGGAACACAGGCTCTAGCGGACATAACTAGAAACCTCAAAAGAGGCTTCTTATATATCTTAATGGGTACCTCACAGTGATGGAGAAGAAAAAGAGCTGGAGACAGATCTATTTTCATGCCTGTTGCAGCCTTTATGATTCGTGTTACCCCCTCCCAAAATTGGGTCAACAGAGGACATGACCAAAAAAGCCCTCTGCGTCCCCACAACGCTAGAAAGCAGACTCTACATGTGACCACATGGCATGAGGTTGAGTTGGCACTCTGTACCACCTAGATAAGATTTTATATCTAGCTTCCTAGGAGTGGGAACTAATCGTGGACTGGTGTAAAACTGAGACCTCTGCACGGGGGTCAGAGAGATCTGTAGGTCCACCTCCCACTTAGAAATAAAACTCAGGGGTCCCCGGTCCGGGGGAAACATCAACACCTCATAAATTCTGGACACCGAGTGTCTCACGGAGCCATCCCCTGAGCAAAGCACCTCCATCACTGTTAATAGGGAAACAAATGCAGAAGGCAAGGGAAAAGTCAACAAACAATGGCGCAATTAGGCAGTCATCCATTATCCCAGCGGGCATGGGTCCACCACCTCCATCGAAGCGGAGCTGGTCAACCAATCCTGTTCGTGCAAAAGATGTCCAACCCGAAATTTACCCGCTGTTATCCAGGCTTGAAAGACCGGGTCATTCAAGCTCGGGGAGAATGAAGGACTGCCCAACACTGGCGTGATAAGGGAATTTGTAGTAAACAAACAAACCCTGCTTTTTCTATCTGCGCATGCCCCCAATGTGGGACCCAAAATGGGGGTCAAACGCAATGGCCGTACTTTGTTGGTAGGACACAAGGCAAACAGCAAAGCAGGATTTTAGTAAATGATTGTTCTAGCTCCACCCATGGCTTGCTGTGAGCATGGCAACACCAGTCAACCCCTCGTGTTAACAATACAGCTTAAAAATAGGACCGCATGTCCAGAAAGCCAATCCCTCCAGCCGCCTTTGGGCTACAGAGAGCAGCCCTTTTCAATCTCACCACTTTCCCTCCCCATACAAACTTATTTTGAAGAGATTCAAGAGCAGAATTGGGAGTCATTGGAAAGCGTGAAGAAATTTTGGTAAGATCATCATCTTCTAAGGGATACATTTAATGGCTCTGATTTAGAATAGTTTATCTTAAAATTCGGGAGCTTTGAAAAACATTCCAGTTCTTTCATAAGGACAGGATGGGAAATCCGTGGTTTGGTGATTAAAAACAAAAGGTCATCAGCATAGCCCCTTAAGGACGCAGGACGCAAATGTACGTCCTGGTGAGGTGGTACTTAACGCACCAGGACGTACATTTATGTCCTGTGCATAACCGCGGGCATCGGAGCGATGCCCGTGTCATGCGCGGCTGATCCCGGCTGCTGATCGCAGCCAGGGACCCGCCGGCAATGGCTGACGCCCGAGATCTCGCGGGCGTCCGCCATTTACCCCTCAGGTGCCGGGATCAATACAGATACCGGCATCTGCGGCAGTTCGCGATTTAAATGAACGATCGGATCGCCCGCAGCGCTGCTGCGGGGATCCGATCATTCAGAACGCCGGACGGAGGTCCCCTCTCCTTCCTCCGTCCGGCTCCCGGCGTCTCCTGCTCTGGTCTGTGATCGAGCAGACCAGAGCAGGAGATGACCGATAATACTGATCTGTTCTATGTCCTATACATAGAACAGATCAGTATTAGCAATCATGGTATTGCTATGAATAGTCCCCTATGGGGACTATTCAAGTGTAAAAAAAAATTTAAAAAAATGTAAAAGTAAAAGTAAAAAAAAAGTGAAAAATCCCCTCCCCCAATAAAAAAGTAAAACGTCCATTTTTTCCTATTTTACCCCCAAAAAGCGTAAAAAACATTTTTTATAGACATATTTGGTATCGCCGCGTGCGTAAATGTCCGAACTATTAAAATAAAATGTTAATGATCCCGTACGGTGAACGACGTGAACGAAAAAAAAAAAAAGTCCAAAATTCCTACTTTTTTAATACATTTTATTAAAAAAAAAATTATAAAAAATGTATTAAAAGTTTTTTATATGCAAATGTGGTATCAAAAAAAAGTACAGATCATGGCGCAAAAAATGAGCCCCCATACAGCCACTTATACGGAAAAATAAAAAAGTTAGAGGTCATCAAAATAAAGGGATTATAAACGTACTAATTTGGTTAAAAAGTTTGTGATTTATTTTAAGCGCAACAATAATATAAAAGTATATAATAATGGGTATCATTTTAATCGTATTGACCCTCAGAATAAAGAACACATGTCATTTTTACCATAAATTGTACGGCGTGAAAACAAAACCTTCCAAAATTAGCAAAATTGCGTTTTTCGTTTTAATTTCCCCACAAAAATAGTGTTTTTTGGTTGCGCCATACATTTTATGATATAATGAGTGATGTCATTACAAAGGACAACTGGTCGCGCAAAAAACAAGCCCTCATACTAGTCTGTGGATGAAAATATAAAAGAGTTATGATTTTTAGAAGGCGAGGAGGAAAAAATGAAAACGTAAAAATTAAATTGTCTGAGTCCTTAAGGCCAAAATGGGCTGAGTCCTTAAGGGGATAGGATGCCTTATCTGTATCCTTGCAATATCAGGCGACCACCTGATTTTACACTAGTGGTCCCATGGTGAGAATAAAAATCAGTGGGGACAGGGGACACCCCTGTCCAGTGCCGTTATGTATTGAGAAGTCCCCTGAGAGTATGTGGTTCATCCTTACACATGCTGTTGGTGAGGAGTATAGAGCCATTATCCAATTTAAAAACACGACTGTATAAATCTGAGTGTCTCTTCCCAAAAAAAATTTTAAAAAAATGAACACGATCAAATGCCTTTTCGGCGTCTGTTGAAAGTAACATGGCAGGTATAGCTGCTGATTTTGCAATGTGGATCCGGATTAATTGCTTTCATGGTATTATCCCATGCTTCCCTCTCATCATGAACCCTGCTTGGTCTGAGTGAACTACTCCCATAAGCGTCGCCAGTACCTTTAGCAAAAAGATTTAGGTCCACATTAAGCAGGAATATAGGGCAAAACCCAGCACATGTGGACGTATCCTTTCCCTCTTTTGGTAACACCACCACGTGAGCACGCGTAGAATCAGCTGGTAAGTTGGTTCCCTTAGCCAGTGCATTAAAGCCCGTAGAAAGTGTGGTGAGAGAATATCAAGAAAAGTCTGATAGTATCCCAGGGGAATATTTAACTGAGAAAATTCAACTGCCCTTTGTAATTCTTCTGCAGATATCGGATTCTCCAAGTTGATTACATCCTCTTCACAAAGAGGAAGCATACCCGAAGAAGCAATATAGTCTTGTACTATATCCCGAAAATTAGGGATTTCCATAGAGAGATGCACCACAGAGTGTGAGCGAGTGCCTATAGAAGGTATATAAGATCTTGCTTGTTGTTTTTGTAGTGCCCCCGGCAGGGTCCTCCCACCCCGGCAGGGTCTGCATTTTGTAAGCGTAGCTTTGGCCTTATCCAGCATCAGAGAGCGGACCTCCTGCCTCTTCTGAGCGAATTCCCCTCTGATTCTTACCAATGCATGATCCGAGAAACTTATGGTATTAATAGTAACGCATTGTAATATCTGGAGGTCGTGATGCTTCAGAAAAAAAATATCTAACCTAGAGTACATATCATGTATCGTAGAATATAAAGAATAATTACGCTCTCCAGGATGTCAAATGCGCCACGCGTCCATAAATCGATGTTCATGGAGAAGTGTACCAATACGCCTCAACGTTGAAAGTCTGACTCGTGAGGCTCAAGAGCTACATTAAAATCTCCCCCCAGAATCAGGGTACCCTCCCCAAATTCACTCAGACTCCAGTGCAGAGGCCTATGCACATGATATGATACATATGTACTCTAGGTTAGATTATTTTTTTCTGAAGCATCATGACCTCAAGATAATGCAATGCGCTACTATTGATACGATAAGTTTCTCAGATCATGCATTGGTAACCATCACTATTCTGATTCCCTCTTCATATGCGCTGCAGTGGCAATGGAGAATGAATCCATCCCTTCTGAATGATGTAGTGGTGGTGGAAGATATTAAATCCACCCTGGACAATTCTTTTAAGAAAAATGTAACAGAAAATGTCCCTACTCAAGGGAAGCTCATAAATGCATGGTTAGGCATATATTAGTGAAGCATGGTGTCCGTATTAAAAGAGCTAGGGCAGCCCAGCTTTCCGGCTGTTGGCACAGTTGAGAGAGCTTTATGTGCGGCATAAAATGTCCCCGACAGATAGGCTACATGTGGGTGTTTTGTTTTTTGCATTTATGTCAGAAGCGCTGTAATGATCAGCCACCCCTGTGCAAATCATCAATTTAGGCCTCAAATGTATATGGTGCGCTCTCACTCCTGAGCCTTGTTGTGTGCCCGCAGATCGCTTTACGTCCACATATTGGGTATTTGTAGTTTTGCAAGATCTGGACAGCCACAGTTTAGAGACCACTGCACAGTGATCTCCAAACTCTGGCCCTTCAGATCTTGCAAAACTACAAATTCCAGCATATCCAGAGAGTAAATGGCTGTCTGGACATGCTGGGAGTTGTAGTTTTGAAAAATCTGGAGGGCCACAGTTTAGAGACTACGCACAGTTGTCTCCAAACTGTGGCTCCCAGATCTTTGAGGACCTCTTCTGCATCAACGACGCCTCCTGTCAGGATGGCAGTGCCGCTGATCTTTGCCTGCCAGGGTTGAGCTGCCTGCCGCTGATCTTCACCCTCCCCTGCTCTTCCTGGACTACCAGTGGAGGGACTAAATTTTGCCCCCGCTCCCTCCTGACTAACCAATGCCAAGGATAGGAGGGGTGGCACCCCTGCCACCTCACTCCAATCCCTTCAGGGTAATAGGTGCTGTCTCAGACAGCACCGGTCACCCTTATTTTCCGATCCATTGGGTCACCAGCTTGGCCCTGAAAAACAGCGATTGCTGTTATGGGTGGGTCTCAGGCCACCCCTAGGCGATGTGCCGGGAAAAAAAGCAGCCTATAGTGAAATAATGTCATACATGCCATTCCTGGTATTAACTAGCTGAGTACCCGGTGCTGCCCAGTTTTTCCTACCTTATCCTTGTGGGGGAGGAAAAGTAACATAGGAGGAAGCTTTTGTCCTCATATCCCATCCTTAAATCCTGACCCCATATCCCCTCCTCATATGCCGACCCCAAATCCCTTCCTCCTATTCCAACCTCATATCCTGTCACCATATCTTGTCCCCATATCCTGACCTCCATATTCTGTCCTTATATCCCATCCCTATATCCTGTCCCCATATCTCGTCCCCATATCCCAACCTCATATCCTGTCCTCATATCCTGACCTCATATCCCGTCCTCAGATCCCGTCCAGATATCTCGTCTCCATTTTCCGACCTCGTATCCCGCCCTCATATCTCGACCTCATATCCTGTCCCCATATCCCGACCTCATATGCCGACCCATATCCTGTCCTTATATCTAATCCTCATTTCTAATCCTCATATCTTGTCCTCAGGGGGGGCTGCGTTGTGGTTAAGATATTGTAAGCTGAAAATAAAAGGGGTGTGGCTTAAATGGTGGGCGTGTCTAGTGCAAGATGGGGCATGGAATGTGGCCTGCCAGCCGGACTGACGCATTTTTCAGGAGATGCAGAGCGGAGATTGTGGAGTAAGGTACCAGAAGTCCTATATACATGCATGGGAATTGAAACAAAATCCCCATCCTTCACATATCGGGGTAGGGGTTAATTTAACTATTATATATTTTTATTTGACATATAAGTAACATGTGACCAAGTATTATTTTTACTGGACTTTAACCGGTTGCTGTCTAAGGACGAGCCGGCTTGTCATGAGACCGCAAGCGGTGTATGACTCAGGCTGCATCATAACGGCCGGCCACCAGCTGATTCTTGTAGCTGGGGGCTGCCGTTATTAACCGACATAGCCGCAGGCGGCTATTAACCCTTTAGATCGCCTCTGTCAAAGTTGACAGCAGCGTCTAAAGGGACATTTAAACCATCCCTGGTGGTCCAGTGGAGTGGATTGCCCCCCCCCCTCCGGAGTGCAATACACTGTGGGCGTTCCCGTAGGGCTTGCCTCCCCTTCTGAGGCTGTCCCGGCTCTGTGATTGATATGGCAGAGTTTTCACACCAGCCAGGTGTGAGGGGCTGAGGGATAGATGACAGCGCTGTCCACAAGCTGGATGGGTAACTTTTATTCACATGTAACGCGTTTCAAGGACGCTCCGTCCTTTTCCTCAGACATGCTAAATATACATAAAAACAACACATATATACTCATTTGGTTATAGGAACCGGAAATGACATCACAAATTAATTAGCATAAAATGATGTTTTTCCATGTGATCCAAGATAATATAAAAAAAAAATTCTTTAAAAATTCTTTATATACATGGATAAATAAATAAATAAGACTCCGAACCTACCATTGAAATGTTTTATCTATTGTCTCATTTAATCCCCTTGGCCACAAGGAGTTAAGGGAATAAATCCAAAAGGATTCCCTATTCACTAATTTTTGAAAGCGGTCATCATATTCTAAAGGGATACTTTCCAAGATAGTTAGTTTCAAACAATTGTGGTTACTGTTGTGTAAAGCTGTGGTGTGTCTTGATACACTATGTAGTATAACATTGTTTTTGATATTATATCTATGTTTATTTATGCGGGCACGTACAGTTTGTACCATGCGGCCCACATACTGAAGCCCACACTCACATGTAAGGAGATAAATAACAAAGGAATCGGAGCAGTTTAATTTTTCTTTCAAAGAAAAAACTTTGCCTGTAGAGAAAGATGTTACTGAATCACAGGGAGGAAACGCAATCCATTCGCAGCACAGACAGCGTTTTTTAGCGCAGCGGAATGTACCAATCATGGTAGGTTTACAAATATTTGGTTTGATAATTTTATTTTTTAGTTTGCTTGGGGATAAATGATTTCTTGATGTTTTTGCTCGTAATAATTGGCCAGTGTTTATTTAATATGTTTCTTATTTTGTTTGTGGCATTGTTAAAAGTAGTAATAAAATTTAATTTGGGTGTATTTTTTTGTTTTTGTTTTACCTCATATTTAATTAAATCAGTCTGTTTTAGTCCCTCTACTCTTTTATATGCGTTTGTTAATATTTTTTGGGGTAATTTTTTTCTTTAACCCCTTAACGATGCAGGACGTAAATGTACGTCCTGGTGATGTGGTACTTAACGCACCAGGATGTACATATACGTCCTGAGCATAGCCGCTGGCATCGGAGCGATGCCGGCATCATGTGCGGCAGGTCCCGGCTGTGGATCGCAGCCAGGGACCCGCCGGAAATGGCGGACACCCGCAATCCCGCGGATGTTCGCCATTAACCCCTCAGATGCGTGATCAATGCAGATCACGGCATCTGCAGCATCGCGGTCACTTAACAGGACGATCGGATCGCCCGCAGCGCTGCCACGGCGATCCGATCATCCTGCACGGCAGATGGAGGTCCCCTCACCTGCCTCTGCTGCCTTCCGGGAGTCTTCTGCTCTGATCTGCCTTCCTGCAGACCAGAGCAGAAGATGACCGATAATGCTGATCAGTGCTATGTCCTATACATAGCACTGAACAGGATTAGCAATCGAATGGTTTCTATAAATAGTCCCCTATGAGTGTAAAAATAGAAGTAAAAAAAGTAAAAAAATTAAGTTAAAAAAAATGTGAAAAACCCCCTCCCCCAATAAAAACGTAAATTGCCCCATTTTCCCTATTTTACCCCCAAAAAGTGTAAAAAATATTATTTTATATACATATTTGGTATCGCCGCATGAGTAAATATCCGATCTATTAAAATAAAATTTAAATGATCCCGTACGGTGAACGGCGTGAACGTAAAAAAAAAAAAGTCCAAAATAGCTGCTTTTTATAACATTTTATTCCCAAAAATAATTATAAAAAAATGTAAAAAAAAGTTTTTTATAAGCAAATATGGTATTAATAAAAAGTACAGATCACGGCGCAAAAAATGAGCCCTCATATCACCGCTTATACAGAAAAGTGAAAAATGTATAGGTCTTCAAAATAGGGGGATTTTAAACGTACTAATTTGGTTAAAAAGTTTGCGATTTTTTTTAAGCGCAACAGTAATAGAAATGTGTATAATCATGGGTATCATTTTAATTGTATTGACCCAGAGAATAAAAAAGACATGTCATTTTTACCATAAATTGTACGGCGTGAAAACAAAACCTTCCAAAATTTGCAAAATTGCGGTTTTCTTTTTAATTTCCTCACACAAATAGTATTTTTTTGGTTGCGCCATACATTTTATGGTAAAGTGAGTGATGGCATTACAACGGACAACTGGTCACGCAAAAAACAAGCCCTCATACTAGTCTGTGGATGAAAATATAAAAGAGTTATGATTTTTTGAAGGGGAGGAGGAAAAAACGAAAGCGTAAAAATAAAATTGTCCTTAAAGGGGTATTCCGCCCCTAGACATTTTATCCCCTATCCAAAGGATAGGGGATAAGATGTCAGATCGCCGCGGTCCCGCTGCTGGGGACCCCCGGGATCCCCGCTGCGGCACTGCGCTATCATTACAGCACAGAGCGAGTTCGCTCAGTGCGTAATGACGGGCGATACAGGGGACGGAGCCGCGTGACGTCATGGCGCCGCCCCTAGTGACATCACGGCCCGTCCCCTTAATGCAAGTCTATGGGAGGGAGCGTGACAACCGCCACGCCCCCTCCCATAGACTTGTATTGAAAGGGGCGGGCCGTGACATCACGAGGGGCAGGGCCGTGACTTAACGATGCTCCGGCCCCTGTACCGCCCATCATTACGTGCAGAGCGAACTCTCTCTGTGCTGTAATGATAGCGCGGTGCTGCAGCGGGGATCCCAGGGCTCCCCAGCAGCGGCACCGCGGCGATCTGACATCTTATCCCCTATCCTTTGGATAGGGGATAAAATGTCTAGGGGCGGAATACCCCTTTAAGGTCCAAATGGGCTGAGTCCTTAAGGGGTTAAAACGCTTATATAACATTTTTGATTGTTCTTTAAAATCCTCGGAGGAAGTACAATTTTTTTCTTATCCTCCGCTACTGTCCGTAGGGGATATTTGTAAGCCACTTAGAATAATGACAACTATCAAAGCCAAGGAAACTATTTACATCTACCTTTTTAAAGTGTTTTTTTGTACATATTTTAGAATCCACATTTGTAAAAAATTTCCAGATCGAGAAAAACTGTAGAATTAAAAGAAAATTTCATAGTGAAATTAACCCCTTAAGGACCAGGCCATTTTACACCTTAAGGACCGGAGCGTTTTTTGCAATTCTGACCACTATCACTTTAAACATTAATAACTCTGGAATGCTTTTAGTTATCATTCTGATTCCCAGATTGTTAAAGTAGAATATGTCACGAAAAAACATAGTGGTAAAATTTTAATGTAACTTGCATCCTTTCTTGGTGAAAAATCCCAAAATTTGATGAAAAAAATGAAAATTTTGCATTTTTCTAACTTTGAAGCTCTCTGCTTGTAAGGAAAATGGATATTCAAAATATATTTTTTTTGGGTTCACATATACAATATGTCTACTTTATGTTTGCATCATAAAATTTATGAGTTTTTACTTTTGGAAGACACCAGAGGGCTTCAAAGTTCAGCAGCAATTTTCCGATTTTTTACAAAATTTTCAAACTCGCTATTTTTCAGGGACCAGTTCAGGTTTGAAGTGGATTTGAAGGGCCTTCATATTAGAAATACCCCATAAAAGACCCCATTATAAAAACTACACACCCCAAAGTATTCATAATGACATTCAATAAGTGTTTTAACCCTTTAGGTGTTTCACAGGAATAGCCTCAAAGTGAAGGAGAAAATTCAAAATCTTAATTTTTTACACTCGCATGTTCTTGTAGACCCAATTTTTGAATTTTTGCAAGGGATAAAAAGGAGAAAATTTTTACTTGTATTTGAAACCCAATTTCTCTCGAGTAAGGACATACCTCATATGTCTATGTTAATTGTTTGGCGGGCGCAGTAGAGGGCTCAGAAGGGAAGGAGCGACAAATGGTTTTTGGGGGGCATGCCGCATTTAGGAAGCCCCTATGGTGCCAGGACAGCAAAAAAAAAAACACATGGCATACCATTTTGGAAACAAGACCCCTCAGGGAACGTAACAAGGGGTAAAGTGAACCTTAATACCCTACAGGTGATTCACGACTTTTGCATATGTAAAAAAACTATATATATTTTTTACCTAAAATGCTTGGTTTCCCAAAAATTTTACATTTTTAAAAAGGGTAATAGCAGAAAATACCCCCCAAAATTTGAAGCCCAATTTCTCCCGATACAGAAAACACCTCGCATGGGGGTGAAAAGTGCTCTGCTGGCGCACTACAGGTCTCAGAAGAGAAGGAGTCACATTTGGCTTTTTTGAAGGAAATTTTGCTCTGGGGGCATGCCGCATTTAGGAAGCCCCTATGGTGCCAGAACAGCAAAAAAAAAACACATGGCATACCATTTTGGAAACTAGACCCCTCGGAGAACGTAACAAGGGGTAATGTGAACCTTAATGCCCTACAGGTGTTTCACGACTTTTGCATATGTAAAAAAAAAAAAAAATTTTACCTAAAATGCTTGTTTTCCCAAAATGTTTACATTTTTAAAAAGGGTAATAGCAGAAAATACCCCCCAAAATTTGAAGCCCAATTTCTCCCGATTCAGAAAACACCCCATATGGGGGTGAAAAGTGCTCTGCTGGCGCACTACAGGTCTCAGAAGAGAAGGAGTCACATTTGGCTTTTTGAAAGAGAATTTTGCTCTGGGGGCATGCCGCATTTAGGAAGCCCCTATGGTGCCAGGACAGCAAAAAAAAAAACACATGGCATACCATTTTGGAAACTAGACCCCTCGGGGAACGTAACAAGGGGTAGTTTGAACCTTAATACCCTACAGGTGTTTCACGACTTTTGCATATGTAAAAAAATATATATTTTTTTTACCTAAAATGCTTGTTTTCCCAAAAATTTTACATTTTTAAAAAGGGTAATAGCAGAAAATACCCCCCAAAATTTGTTAGGCAATTTCTCCCGAGTACGGCGATACCCCATATGTGACCCTAAACTGTTGCCTTGAAATACGACAGGGCTCCAAAGTGAGAGCGCCATGCGCATTTGAGGCCTAAATTAGGGACTTGCATAGGGGTGGACATAGGGGTATTCTACGCCAGTGATTCCCAAACAGGGTGCCTCCAGCTGTTGTAAACCTCCCAGCATGCCTAGACAGTCAACGGCTATCTGGCAATACTGGGAGTAGTTGTTTTGCAACAGCTGGAGGCTCCGTTTTGGAAACAGTGGCGTACCAGACGTTTTTCATTTTTATTGGGGAGGGGAGGGGGGCTGTATAGGGGTATGTGTATATGTAGTGTTTTTTACTTTTTATTTTATTTTGTGTTAGTGTAGTGTAGTGTTTTTAGGGTACAGTCGCACGGGCGGGGGGTTCACAGTAGTTTCTCGCTGGCAGTTTGAGCTGCGTCAGAAATTTTGCCGCACTTCAAACTTGCAGCCCGATACTTACTGTAATCCTCCGCCCATGTGAGTGTACCCTGTACATTCACATTGGGGGGGGGGGGGGGGGAACATCCAGCTGTTGCAAAACTACAACTCCCAGCATGTACGGTCTATCAGTGCATGCTGGGAGTTGTAGTTTTGCAACAGCTGGAGGCACACTGGTTGTGAAACACCGAGTTTGGTAACAAACTCAGTATTCTGCAACCAGTGTGCCTTCAGCTGTTGCAAAAGCTACAACCCCCAGCATGTACGGACAGTGGAAGGGCATGCTGGGTCTTGTAGTTATGCAACAGCTGGAGGCATACTACTTTGGCTGGGGATGCTGGGGATTGTAGTTATGCAACAGCTGGAGACACACTGGTTTGCTACTTAACTCAGTGTGCCTTCAGCTGTTGCAAAACTACAACTCTCAGCAGTCACCGACAGCCAACGGGCATGCTGGGAGTTGTAGTTATGCAACCACCAGATGCACCACTACAACTCCCAGCATGCACTTTAGCTGATTGTGCAAGCTGGGAGTTGTAGTTACACAACAGCTGAAGGTACACTTTTCCATAGAAAGAATGTGCCTCCAGCTGTTGCAAAACTACAAGTCCCAGCATGCCCATAAGGGAATGCTGGGAGTTATGGTGGTCTGCCTCCTGCTGTTGCATAACTACAGCTCCCAGCATGCCCTTTTTGCATGCTGGGAGCTGTTGCTAAGCAACAGCAGGAGGCTGTCACTCACCTCCAACGATCCTCGCTGCACAGGTCAGTCCCTCGTCGTCGCCGCCGCTGCTCCTGGGGCCCCGATCCCAACAGGGGCGCCGGGGGTCGGGGTCCCCAGCACCCGGGGTGCACGTCCCGCACCCGCTCACGTCCTCCGGAAGAGGGGCGGAGCGGGTTGCGGGAGTGACACCCGCAGCAGGCGCCCTGATTGGTCGGCCGGTAATCTGGCCGACGAATCAGGGCGATCGTGAGGTGGCACCAGTGCCACCTCACCCCTGCTGGCTCTGGCTGTTCGGGGCCGTCTCTGACGGCCCCGATCAGCCAATAATTCCGGGTCACCGGGTCACTGGAGACCCGATTGACCCGGAATCCGCCGCAGATCGCTGGACTGAATTGTCCAGCAATCTGCGGCCATCGCCGACATGGGGGGTCATCATGACCCCCCTGGGCGATATGCCCCGATGCCTGCTGAACGATTTCAGCAGGCATCGGGGACCGTCTCCGCTCCAGATGGTTGCGGGGGGCCGGTAAAACACATGACGTTCTCATACGTCATGTGTCCTTAAGGACTTGGAAATGGAGACGTATGAGAACGTCATGTGTCCTTAAGGGGTTAAGACCCCAATCATTTTTGTTTAAAAATTCAACAAATTCAAAAGCTTCTTCCCGTGACCCCTTCCACAAAATAAACAGATCATCTATAATTCTCTTAAAATACATAATATTACTATTAAAATACCAGGGAGACTGTGCGATGGACACACTCTCAAATAGACCCATATATAAATTTGCATAGCTTGGTGCGAAACGTGTGCCCATCGCACAGCCTGTCGTCTGGCGATAGACCACATTTGGCTTACAAATATCCCCTACGGACAGTACCAGAGGATAAGAAAAAATTGTACTTCCTCCGAGGATTTTAAAGAACAATCAAAAATTACATATAAGTGTTTTAAAGAAAAAAAAATACCCTAAAAGAATATTAACAAACACATATAAAAGAGTAGATGGACTAAAACAGACTGATTTAATTAAATATGAGCTAAAACAAAAACAAAACAATACACCCAAATTTAATTTTATTACTACTTTTAACAATGCCACAAACAAAATAAGAAACATATTAAATAAATACTGGCCAATTATTATGACGGATCCTATTTTAAAATTATTAATCCCAAAACGTCCTACCCTAACATTCAGACGATCAAAAACATTAAGAAATCATTTAGCCCCAAGCAAACTAAAAAATAAAATTATCAAACCAAATTTTTGTAAACCTACCATGATTGGTACATTCCGCTGCGATAAAAAACGCTGTCTGTGCTGCGAATGGATTGCGTTTCCTCCCTGTGATTCAGTAACATCTTTCTCTACAGGCAAAGTTTTTTCTTTGAAAGAAAAATTAAACTGCTCCGATTCCTTTGTTATTTATCTCCTTACATGTGAGTGTGGGCTTCAGTATGTGGGCCGCACGGTACAAACTGTACGTGCCCGCATAAATAAACATAGATATAATATCAAAAACAATGTTATACTACATAGTGTATCAAGACACACCACAGCTTTACACAACAGTAACCACAATTGTTTGAAATTAACTATCTTGGAAAGTATCCCTTTAGAATATGATGACCGCTTTCAAAAATTAGTGAATAGGGAATCCTTTTGGATTTATTCCCTTAACTCCTTGTGGCCAAGGGGATTAAATGAGACAATAGATAAAACATTTCAATGATAGGTTCGGAGTCTTATTTATTTATTTATCCATGTATATAAAGAATTTTTAAAGAAAAGTTTTTTTTTATATTATCTTGGATCACATGGAAAAACATCATTTTATGCTAATTAATTTGTGATGTCATTTCCGGTTCCTATAACCAAATGAGTATATATGTGTTGTTTTTATGTATATTTAGCATGTCTGAGGAAAAGGACGGAGCGTCCTTGAAACGTGTTACATGTGAATAAAAGTTACCCATACTTAGCTTGTGGACAGCGCTATCATCTATCCCTCATCCCCTCACACCTGGCTGGTGTGAAAACTCTGCCGTTCTTATTCCCACGTTGTTGCCTGGGCGGGATATAGCTGCAGTCCACATCGGATTGTTGTGCCTCTATCCTAGCACAACTATATCTGGTGAGTCCTTTCATTAAAGGGTCCCCCCCTTTTTTTACCGTCAAATCGTTCTACACATTGGAGCATTCTGTTTTCTTCTTCTTCTTCTGTGATTGATATAGCCTGGCTAAACCACATTGATCTGTATGAGGAATCTACCGATTCCTCCTAAAAGTCCCCTAAGGGGACTAAAAGTGTAAAAAAAAAAAAAAAAGTTTTAAAAAACACCCATTAACCACTTCCATATTAAAAGTTTGAATCACCCCCTTTTCCAAAATTCCATATAAGAAATACGTAAACATAATAAAAATAAACATATGTGGTATTACCGCGTGTGTAAATGTCCGAACTATAAAACATAATGTTAATTAAACTTCACAATCAATAGCATACACCATGGGTGTCAAACATGCGGCCCACAATGAATATCTTTCTGGCCCGGCAAAGATATTCATTGCTCTGGTTACCTGGAAACGGGCAGAGATAAAATAAAAAAGTCAGAGGCTGTCCAGGAGCGGTTGAAGGATGGTGGAGGCAGTCCAAGAGAAGTTGGAGGCTGTCCAGTAGCTGACAAGCGGTCCAGAAGAGGATGGAGGCTGTCAGAGGCAGTCAAGGAGCTGTTGGAGGCGGTCCAGGAGAGGATGGAGGTGCGCAGAGGTCAACGTCATGTCCTGATGTGACGTCATCAGGCTGCTCCTTAAAGGAGTTCTGACACATGCTGCGGACGGCACCATTGCGGCTATAGACACAGGACACCAGATTGACAAGGTGAGAAAAGTAAATATTAATGCTAATATTGTTGTTTGATTTATTTATTTTTTAAACAGGGAATGGGGTCTTGTGCAGGGGGGTCATGGGGGCAAAAGGGGCATGGGGTGTTGTCCAAAAGGGGCCTGGGGTCTTGTGAAGGAGGGGCATGGGGTCTTGTGCAAATGGGCATGGAGTCTTGTGAAGGGGGGTCATGGGGTCTTGTGAAGGGGGTCCAGGGGTGTTTTGCAGGGGGGCATGGGGTCTTGTGTAGGGTGAGCATGGGGTCTTGTGCAAAGGAGGGCATGGGTTTTTGTGCAGGGAGGCATGGGGTCTTGTGCAAAGGGGCATGGAGTGTTGTACAAAAGGGGCATGGGGTCATGTGAAGGGGTCATGGGGTCATGTGAAGGGGTCATGAGGTGTTGTGCATGGAGGCATGGGGTTTTGTGTAGGGTGGGCATGGGATCTTGTGCAAAGGGGGCATGGGATCTTGTGTAGGGGGGCATGAGGTCTTGTGCAGGGGGGCATGGCTTGTTGTGCACAGGGGACATGGGGTGTTGTGCAGGGAGGGCATGGGGTCTTGTGCAGGGGGGGTTGGGTTATTGTACAGGGGGGTTGGGGTCTTGATACATATAGTAAAGTTAAATAATTTTTTTTTGATGCGGCCCACATAAACTTAAACCTTGTTTTTTTTGGCCCATGTTAACCTTTGGGTTTGATATGCTTGGCGTACACGTAAAAAAATTCAAAAGTCCAAAATTGCACTTTCCGTACCCGTATCAGATTTCTTGTTTCATTTTTAACAAGCCCTCTGCAAAATGAAAGAAGGGATCTGATTGGTTGCTATGGGCAACTCAGCAACTTTTCCTCTGCACAGGTTTTGATAAATCTCCCCCATGGTGTCATTTTTAACGAAAAGTGCACTACATAGAATCGGAAGCCCACAAAATTATCAAAAATTGCTTTTTTGTTTTTCAATTTTGCCCCACAAATATTTTTTTTTTGGTGGTTTCGTCAAAAATGTTGTGGTGAAGTGATTGATGTCATTATAAATTGCATTTGGTGGCGCAAAAAAAAAGCCCTCATATGGGTCTGTATGTGCAAAATTGGTTTTTAGAAGGTGATGAGGAAAAAACGAAAGTGCATAAATGGAAAAACCCTGTGTCCTTAAGGGGTTAAACAAAAACCCTGACCCTCGCAATAAGGGTAGATTAGGGTTAAATTAACTATCCTATATTTTTTGTGAACAAAGTAACATGTGACCAAGTATCATCAAAATATCTCCAGCTGGAAGTTATGCAGTAACATATACCGTAATTCTCATAGACTTGTATGGGACTTTAAACAAAAACCTAAATTACCTATCCTATATTTGTTGTTGACATACAAGTAACATGTATACCAAGTTTCATTTTAATATTTTTAGCCATTTGGTGATGCTGGAACATACATACATACACACACACACATTGAGTTTCATATATATATATATATATATATATTTATATATATTTACCATGAATATACTCTGTTTTTGTTAATTATGGCATATGCACGCACGCTCCATATGAGCGTGCATATTATCATCTTTTACCATATAATACCATATTACATACTTTTTAATTACTCTGTAAGATAATACCTCCCTAATTTCATTATACCATAAGGCTACGTTCACACAGGCATTGTCCACATGGAAAAATTCTGTGCAGACATTTCCCCGACAGCGGAACGCTGGCAGAACAAGCCAGCGCTAGGACTGCTCGGAAATGCTGCATCTCCTAGATGGCAATGCATGTCTGTGCAGACTCTGCAGAAAGAATAGACACGCCCATTTTTTGCAGACTGCAAAATCAGGATTTGTGCAGCAGAAGCATCTGCAGTGGAAATTCCGCTGTGAAAACCATGCAGCAGAATCCCATTAATATCAATGCTCCGTGTGGAATTCCATTGTGTGAACATTTGTTTTTGATATCTGATTGTAGAATATATTATTTTGCTTTTTACACAACAGTACTCTACACTACACTAAATTGGGAAAAAAGAGGGCATCAAATGAGGGAAATAAAGTATGCAGCAAATAGTACTACACTAAATTGCCATACATTTACCATTGGTATATGATCGTTTTTTTTAATACCATTTAAGAGGTTCAAGCTAGGTACTAGGGATCGACCGATATCGTTTTTTTAGGGCCGATACCGATAATCGGTGCAGGTTAGGGCCCATAGCCGATAACTTATACCGATATTCCGGTATAAGTTATCGGCTATTTACCCCCTGCGACACCGCTGCAGATCATTGATTTAAAGCGGGCGCATTAAATCAATGATCTGCAGTGGCTTTTGCGGGGCCATAGGCCGCCGCCGCCACCGGCTTCTCTCCCCCTACCTGTCAAGGTGGTCCGGGCCATCCATTCTTCCTTCCTGTAGTGTCCGGGGGCGTTCCGGGTGGAGGGTGAATCGGTCCGGGCTGTCCTTCTCCGGCGGTCATCTTCTCCACTCCTGGCAGGCTCTGGCCTAGTACGCTGCATAGACGCCGCTGCGCAGTGACGCCCGTGCACAGCGACGCACCTGACATCACGGCGTAGCGGCGTCTATGCAGTGTACTAGGTCGGAGCCTGCCCGGAGTGGAGAAGATAACCGCCGGAGAAGAAGGACAGCCCAGACCGGTTCACTCTTCACCCGGAATGCCCCCGGACACTACAGGAAGGATGGATGGCCCGGACCACCCCCATTAAGTTAAATTTTTTTATTGACTCGGAGGGTGGGGGAGGGGCCCGACCGGTATAGCGGTATGGGCAAAAATCCATACCGGTATACCGCCCAGCATCACGGTGGGGGGTGCAGTGCGACGGGTCGGGGGGTGGCGCGGCGGGTACTTTATTTTATTTCATTGTGGACCAAAATCCATTATTATTTGTTGGCATTTTTGATGCACTCTTCAGTTTTGGTATCTTTTATGTTCCTTCCCCGCCCCCTTCTCCTTCAAGTCCTTTATGTAGGTCTTGTCTTCACATGTATGAAATTGTTTAGCAATTCAGTTCCCCCCCCCCCCCCCAATATAAATTAATTAGCCAGATACCAACCAAGCAGCAACAGCCTGACATTACCAGGGTGGGCGAGGACCATTATTATTGGTCCTGCCCAGCCTAAGATATGTCAGCCTGTTATTGCCTAGGCCCAGGAGCGCCATGTTTGACGATCTGGCCCTTTTGGTACCGTCGCTTCTCGGCACCCCTGGGGCGATGGGTACCAGGGTAATATTTGGAGGTCAGCGCTAGCTGTTTTTGGGGCTAACACTAAGGCTGCTTTCACACTATAAAAATTCATCTGTTATAAACATCCGTTAGAAAAGCTTTAAAAAAGGATGTTAAACGTCCATTACAAAATCCCATTAAAGTCTACGGGATTTTTTGATTATCTGTTATGACCCATTATAGTCCGTCATGACTAGCGGACGTTAATTGTGATGGAAGAATTAACGGCACATGCACTAATTTTTCTTCTGTCACAAGAAACGGATAAATTAACGGCCGTTATTTTTAACATTGAAGTCTATGGCAAACGGATGAGCCTTTATGTTATCCGTTTGCACCTGGTTTATAAAATCCGTTATTTCTGAGGTGACATCAGCAGACTCCTGCAGTGCTGAGGGACTACTACTACTCCCATTATGGAACAGACTTATTTCCATGATCGGAGTAGTAATTCCCCGGCTGCGGGAGTCTGCAGACAGCTGGGGAGGCTACATTAGTGTTTGTACTACTACCCCATCATGGAACAGAGTCTGTTCCATGATGGGGTTGTAGTACAGGGGCTGAGGGATTGATAGCACTCTGCAACCCTGCGGCCGATACCGAGGGGCCATTCAGGGCTCGCAGCGAGAGATTTAAAAATTACCATTGTGAGTAGCAGGGGGCCATATCTATATTAAAAGCGCTGTGGGGGCAAGATATATATAGTTCTGCAGGGGGGGGGCAGACATATAGCCTATATATCTAGCCCCCCAGTGCATTTATAATATGCCCCCTGCAGCACATTAATAAAGATATGACCCCCGCCGGCACATTTATACATATATACCCCCCCGGCACATTTATACATAAATTCCCTTGCCGGCACATTTATACATATGTACCCCCCGCCGGCGCATTAATAAATATATACCCCCCGCCGGCGCATTTAATAAATATATACCCCCCGCCGGCGCATTAATAAATATATACCCCCCGCCGGCGCATTAATAAATATATACCCCCTGCCGGTATATATAAGTAGTGAGACTGTCCAGGCATGCTGGAAGCTGTAGTTCTGCAACATCTGAAGGGCCAGATGTTACAGAACTATAACTCCCAGCATGTCTGGGCATGCTTGGAGTGGTAGTTTTGCAACATCTGTAGGACTACAGCTTGGGCACCACTGTATGGTGGTCTCCAAACTGTGGCCCTCCAGATGTTGCAAAACTACAACTTCCAGCATGCCCAGACATCCTTTGGCTTTCTGGGCATGCTGGAAGTTGTAGTTTGGCAACTCCTAGAAGGCAGCAGTGAAGATCACTTACCACTGATCTTCACGGCTGCCTCCACCGCTGCTCCTTTGCCACCTCCTTACTTCCGCTGATGCCTGCCGGTTAGTCCCAATGTGAAATCAGTCAAATGCATTCTACACCTCCCCCCTTTTCATACTCTTTTCCTACCATATCTTTCACTCCCCTGCTATTTGGGGAAATTGGAGAAGGGAGTGCCTACATACATTGTCTTGGCTCAACAGGTGTCGTGTCAACTGTGTCCCTCCATATACACCAGGTGAGTTCTACTACATAAATGGCATTAGTGACTGTTTGGATGAGCGCTGCCCGTTTTGTAATTCTTTTCTTACATAATGAACAGAGTCATGCCCTTCTGGGTCTATTTACTGGGGGGTATTCATCAAGAGTGGTGTAGGTGAACGTTTTTTTACCTTATTAAATCATGTGTAGAGATGAGCGAACTTACAGTGATTTCATTCGTCACAAACTCCTCAGCTCGGCAGTTGCTGACTTTAGCCTGCATAAATTAGTTCAGCTTTCAGGTGCTGACTTTAGCCTGCATAAATTAGCATAGCTTTCAGGTGCTCCGGTGGGCTGGAAAAGGTGGATACAGTCCTAGGAGAGAGTCTTTTTATGTAGGGTTTTTCTTTTTTTTAATAGTGTTAACTGTGCGGGATAAATAACTATATTTAATTATTATTTTATAATACAGGGCTTTATTAGAAAAGGGACATTTATATAGTTTTTTACACTTTTTATTGAAAAACATTTTATTTTCACACTTTTTACCTGTTAACCTCTTAAGGACGCAGGGCGTATGGATACGCCCTGCATCCCGAGTCCTTAAGGACGCAGGGCGTATCCATACGCCCGTGGGAATTTCGGTCCCCACCGCTAGCCGGTTGGGGACCGTAGCCGGATGCCTGCTGAAATCGTTCAGCAGGCATCCCGGCATATCGCCCAGGGGGGTCATTATGCCCCCCCCCCCATGTCAGCGATCGCCGCAGATCGCTGGACAATTCAGTCCAGCGATCTGTGGCGATTCCGGGTCAATCGTGTCTCCAGTGACCCGGTGACCCGGAATTACTGGCTGTTCGGGGCCGTCTCTGACGGCCCCGAACAGCCAGAGAGTGCAGGGGTGAGGTGGCACTGGTGCCACCTCACGATCGCCCTGATTCGTCGGCCGGATTACCGGCCGACCAATCAGGGCGCCTGCTGCGGGTGTCACTCCCGCACCCGCTCCGCCCCTCTTCCGGAGGATCCCCTGTTGGGATCGGGGCCCCAGGAGCGACGGCGGCGGCGAGGGACAATCCTGTGATGAAGCAGCAGCAGGAGGTGAGTTACAGCCTCCTGCTGTTGCTTAGCAACAGCTCCCAGCATGCAAAAAGGGCATGCTGGGAGCTGTAGTTATACAACAGCAGGAGGCAGACCACCACAACTCCCAGCATTCCCTTATGGGCATGCTGGGACTTATGGTTTTGCAACAGCTGGAGGCACATTTTTTCTATGGAAAAGTGTACCTTCAGCTGTTGTATAAACTACAACTCCCAGCTTGCACAAACAGCTAAAGTGCATGCTGGGAGTTGTAGTGGTGCATCTGCTGGTTGCATAACTACAACTCCCAGCATGCCCGTTGGCTGTCGGTGACTGCTGAGAGTTGTAGTTTTGCAACAGCTGAAGGCACACTGGTTGTCAAACTTATTTTTTTTTTTTACCTAACTCAGTGTTTCACGACCGGTGTGCCTCCTGCTGTTGCAAACTACAACTCCCAGCAGTCACCTTACACCATGCACCGTACATGCTGGGAGTTGTAGTTTTGCCACAGCTGGAGGCACACTGGTTTTGAAACACTGAGTAAGGTCACAAATTCCGTGATACATAACCAGTGTGCCTACAGCTGTTGCAAAACTACAACTCTCAGCATGTACAGTCTGTCAGCGCATGCTGGGAGTTGTAGTTTTGCAACAGCTGGATGTCCCCCCCAATGTGAATGTACAGGGTACACTCACATGGGCGGAGGCTTACAGTAAGTATCGGGCTGCAAGTTTGAGCTGCAGCAAATTTTCTGCAACAGCTCAAACTGCCAGCGAGAAACTACTGTGAACCCCCGCCCGTGCGACTGTACCCTAAAAACACTACACTACACTACCACAAAAAATAAAATAAAAAGTAAAAAAACACTACATATACACATACCCCTACACAGCCCCCCTCCCCTCCCCAATAAAAATGAAAAACGTCTGGTACGCCACGGTTTCCAAAACGGAGCCTCCAGCTGTTGCAAAACAACAACTCCCAGTATTGCCAGACAGCCGTTGACTGTCCAGGCATGCTGGGAGTTTTGCAACAGCTGGAGGCACCCTGTTTGGGAATCACTGGCGTAGAATACCCCTATGTCCACCCCTATGCAATCCCTAATTTAGGCCTCAAATGCGCATGGCGCTCTCACTTTGGAGCCCTGTCGTATTTCAAGGCAACAGTTAAGGGTCACATATGGGGTATCGCCGTACTCGGGAGAAATTGGGCTTCAAATTTTGGGGAGTATTTTCTGCTTTTACCCTTTTAAAAAATGTAAAGTTTTTGGGAAAAGAAGCATTTTAGGTAAATTTTTTTTATTTTTTTTACATATGCAATAGTTGTGAAACGCCTGTGGGGTATTAAGGTTCACTTAACCCCTTGTTACATTCCCCGAGGGCTCTAGTTTCCAAAATGGTATGCCATGTGGGCTTTTTTTGCGGTCCTGGCACCATAGGGGCTTCCTAAATGCGGCATGCCCCCAGAGCAAAATTTGCTTTCAAAAAGCCAAATGTGACTCCTTCTCTTCTGAGACCTGTAGTGCGCCAGCAGAGCACTTTTCACCCCCATATGGGGTGTTTTCTGAATCGGGAGAAATTGGGCTTCAAATTTTGGGGGGTATTTTCTGCTTTAACCCTTTGTATAAATGTAAATTTTTTGGGAAACCAAGCATTTTAGGTACATTTTTTTATTTTTTTTTACATATGCAAAAGTCGTGAAACACCTGTAGGGTATTAAGGTTCACTTTACCCCTTGTTACGTTCCCCGAGGGGTCTAGTTTCCAAAATGGTATGCCATGTGTTTTTTTTTTTGCTGTCCTGGCACCATAGGGGCTTCCTAAATGCGGCATGCCCCCAGAGCAAAATTCGCTTTCAAAAAGCCAAATGTGACTCCTTCTCTTCTGAGACCTGTAGTGCGCCAGCAGAGCACTTTTCACCCCCATATGGGGTGTTTTCTGAATCGGGAGAAATTGGGCTTCAAATTTTGGGGGGTATTTTCTGCTATTACCCTTTTTAAAAATGTAAAACTTTAGGGAAACCAAGCATTTTAGGTAAAAAAATTTTTTTTTTTTTTTTTACATATGCAAAAGTCGTGAATCACCTGTGGGGTATTAAGGTTCACATTGTTACGTTCCCCGAGGGGTCTAGTTTCCAAAATGGTATGCCATGTGGGGGTTTTTGCTGTTCTGGCACCATAGGGGCTTCCTAAATGTGACATGCCCCCCAAAAACCATTTGACGCTCCTTCCCTTCTGAGCCCTCTACTGCGCCCGCCGAACACTTTACATAGACATATGAGGTATGTACTTACTCGAGAGAAATTGGGTTTCAAATACAAGTAAAAATGTTCTCCTTTTTACCCCTTGCAAAAATTCAAAAATTGGGTCTACAAGAACATGCGAGTGTAAAAAATGAAGATTGTGAATTTTCTCCTTCACTTTGCTGCTATTCCTGTGAAACCCGTAATGGGTTAAAACGCTGACTGAATGTCATTTTGAATACTTTGGGGGGTGCAGTTTTTATAATGGGGTCATTTATGGGGTATTTCTAATATGAAGACCCTTCAAATCCACTTCAAACCTGAACTGGTCCCTGAAAAAAAGCGAGTTTCAAAATTTTGTGAAAAATTTGAAAATTGCTGCTGAACTTTGAAGCCCTCTGGTGTCTTCCAAAAGTAAAAACTCATCAATTTTATGATGCAAATATAAAGTAGACATATTGTATATGTGAATAAAAAAAAAATTATTTGGAATATCCATTTTCCTTACAAGCAGAGAGCTTCAAAGTTAGAAAAATGCAAAATTTTCAAATTTTTCATGAAATTTTGGGATTTTTCACCAAGAAAGGATGCAAGTTACCAAAAAATTTTACCACTACGTTAAAGTAGAATATGTCACGAAAAAATAATCTCGGAATCAGAATGATAACTAAAAGCATTCCATAGTTATTAATGTTTAAAGTGACAGTGGTCAGATTTGCAAAAAATGGCCGAGTCCTTAAGGTGAAAAAGGGCTCAGTCCTTAAGGGGTTAAACTATACTGCAGTACAACTTAACTGCAGTATAGTATAACTGCTATGACAGTTCACCTGTACAATTCAGGCTAGGACTGGACCTTACAGGCTTCCATACTGAGAAGATAGGAAGCTATTCAATGGCTTTCTGTTGCCATGGTAATCAGCCAGGTCGCGTTGACAATCTTGCGGGAATATAGACACAATTTTTCCTGTAATGAATGGAACGCATTCACCGCTTTACTCATTGTGGGGTTAGTGGACATTTCCAGGAATGGGAGCGTACCTGTACACCCTACGTCTTCAACTGGTTAAACCAGTGCCGACAAATAAATGAAAGGATGGCAGCATATGGCAACTTTACTGACCTGCATTATGAACCTGAAAACCCTCATGGGTTTTTCGGTTTGAAAATGTGTAATTTTCCCTTATGCTGCTACCCTCTTATAATCCATCATTTTTGGGCCAGGTAGTACGATAACTTGGCGACAAGATAACAGTATGAGTATATGATGGTTTGGGAAAATAGGTGTAAAAGGACAAATGGATGAAAGGATAGCAGCATATGGCAACTTTACTGTTTGCTTTTTTTCAAAGCTAAAGAGGAGCATATAATTGTTAAAAGGCTATTTTTGGAGATGGACAGGCAGGCTGTAGGGGAGGAGGTAGGCCTGTATTTTGAACTTAAAAACTCAAATGGGTTTTTGGGTTCAAAATGTGTATTTTTCCCTTATGCTGCTATCCTTTGATAGTCCATAATTTTGGGGCCAGGTTGTCCGATAACTTGGCAAAATGAGAACAGTATGAGTGCATGGTTTGGGAAAATAGGTGGAGAAGGACAAATGGATGAAAGGATGGCTGCATGTGGCAACTTTACTGTTTGCTTTTTTTCAATGCAAAGGACGAGCGTATTATTATTATTAAAAAGGGTATATTTGGAGATGGACAGGCAGGTTGAAGGGGAGGACGTAGGCCTGTATTTTGAATGGGTTTTTGGTAGGGATCGACCGATTATCGGTATGGCCGATATTATCGGCCGATAATCACGATTTTGCCGATACCTTGCCGATAAGCCGATAATGCCCCGCCCCCGCGCCGCCCCAACCGCACCGCGACCACCACCCCCCCCCCGACCCGCCGCACAGCGAATGCCCCCCCGACCCACCGCACCGCGACCACCCCCCGACCCACCGCACCACGTCTCACCCCCACCGTGATGCTGGGCGGTATACCGGTATGGATTTTAGCCCATACCGCTATACCGGTCGGGCCCCTCCCCCACCCTCCGAGTCAATTAAAAAAATTCAACTTACCTGTAATGGTGGTGGTCCGGGCCATCCATCGTTCCTGTAGTGTCCGGGGGCGTTCCGGGTGAAGGGTGAACCGGTCCGGGCTGTCCTTCTTCTCCGGCGGTCATTTTCTCCACTCCGGGCAGGCTCCGGCCTAGTAGCTGCATAGACGCCGCTACGCCGTGAAGTCAGGTGCGTCGCTGCGCACGGGCGTCACTGCGCAGCGGCGTCTATGCAGCGTACTAGGCCAGAGCCTGCCCGAAGTGGAGAAGATGACCGCCGGAGAAGGACAGCCCGGACCGGTTCACCCTCCACCCGGAATGCCGCCAGTGTGAGGTGGTTTTTTGCGCCCCCGTAGATCGATGCGTCCGCTCCTCCCCCAGCTCTCCGAACATTTCCGAAGCTAGAACTGGGGGAGGGCAGAGCAAGGGGAGGGAGGAGGTTCACGCCCCCTCCCTCAACTCCCTGAGCTCGGCTGGGCGCAGATCTCTACGGCACGCCCCCTCCCTGAGGACATAGATCTCCACGGCAGGTCCCCTCCCTCATCTTCCCTCCCTGAGGACGTAAATCTCCACGGCAGGTCCCCTCCCTCATCTCCCCGAGCTGAGGACATAGAGCAGTGCTCTCAATGAGCTCTATGTGTAAAGGGGGACATACTGTATGGGCTAAAGGGGGACATACTGTATGGGCTAAAGGGGGACATACTGCACGGGCTAAAGGGGGACATACTGTACGGGCTAAAGGGGGACATACTGTATGGGCTAAAGGGGGACATACTGTACGGGCTAAAGGGGGACATACTGTATGGGCTAAAAGGGGACATACTGTATGGGCTAAAGGGGGACATACTGTACGGGCTAAAGGGGGACATACAGTATGGGCTAAAGGGGGACATACTGTATGGGCTAAAAGGGGACATACTGCACGGGCTAAAGGGGAACATTTATCCTGAACAGTATGTCCCCCTTTAGCCCATACAGTATGTCCCCTTTAGCCCATGCAGTATGTCCCCTTTAGCCCATGCAGTATGTCCCCTTTAGCCCATGCAGTATGTCCCCCTTTAGCCCATACAGTATGTCCCCTTTAGCCCATACAGTATGTCCCCTTTAGCCCATGCAGTATATCCCCCTTTAGCCCGTGCAGTATGTCCCCCTTTAGCCCGTGCAGCATGTCCCCCTTTACACATAGAGCACATTGTGAGCACTGCTCTACGTCCTCAGCTCGGGGAGATGAGGGAGGGGACCTGCCGTGGAGATTTACGTCCTCAGGGAGGGGAGATGAGGGAGGGGACCTGCCGTGGAGATCTATGTACTCAGGGAGGGGGCGTGCCGTAGAGATCTGCGTCCAGCCGAGCTCAGTGAGGGGAGATGAGGGAGGGGGCGTAAACCTCCTCCCTCCCCTTGCTCTGCCCTCCCCCAGTTCTAGCTTCGGAAATGTTTGGAGAGCTGGGGGAGGAGCGGACGCATGGATCTACGGGGGCGCAAAAAAACACATCACACCGGACACTACAGGAAGGATAGATGGCCCGGACCACCCTGACAGGTAGGGGGAGAGAAGCGGGTGGCGGCGGCCTATGGCACCGCAAAAGCCACTGCAGTGCATTGATTTAAAGCGCCCGCTTTAAATCAATGACCTGCAGCGGTGTCGAGGGGGGATAAATAGCCAATAACTTATACCGATATTCTGGTATCGGCCCTAACCTCCACCGATTATCGGTATCGGCCCTAAAAAAACGATATCGGTCGATTCCTAGTTTTTGGGTTCAAAATGTGTATTTTTCCCTTATGCTGCTATCCTTTTATAATCCATCATTTTGGGGCCAGGTTGTCTGATAACTTGGCAAAGTGAGAACAGTATTAGTGTATCCCAACCTCATATTCTGTCCTCATATCCATCCTCTTATCACGACCTAATATCCTGTCCTCATATCCCGACCTCACATCCCGTCCTCACATCTTGTCCTCATATCCCTACCTCATATCCCGACCTTATATCCCCTCCTCTTATCCTGTCCTCATATCCCGACCTCATATCCTGTCCTCATATCCTATTCTCATATCCCGACCTCATAGGCCATCCTCATATGCTGTCCTCCTATTCAGACCTAATATCCCGTCCTCCAATCCAGTCCTCATATCCCATCCTCATATCACAACCTCATATCCCGTCCTTATGTCCCATCCTCCTATCCCGTCCTCATATTTCATTCTCATATTCTGTCCTCATATCTCAACCTCATATCCCATCCTTATATCCTGTCCTCATATTCCCACCTCCTATCTTGACCTCATATCCCATCCTCATATCCCGACCTTATATCCCATCCTCATATCCTATCCTCAGATGGGACTGATTTGTGATGAAGATATTGTAAGCTGAAAATAGAAGGGGACATGGCTTTGTGGGACTGGGCATGATTTGCAAGCCAGACCGATGCACATAAAAGGGTAGATAATATAAGGAGTGGGGCTTAAAATGTGGGCTTGTCTATGTGAGATGGGGTATGGCTTGCAAGCCAGATTGACACATTCACCAGGAGATGCAGAACGGAGCTTGTGGAGTAAGGTACTGGGAGTCCCATATACTTGAATGGGTCTTAAAACAAAAACCCATCTTTTATTTAAAAAAAAGGGTGTATGTAAGGGTTAATTTAACTATCATATCTTTTCATTTGACATATAAGTAATATGTGTAGCAGGTATTATTTAAATATCTCCAGCTGTACGGAAGTTATGTCGGAACATACATTTCCCAATGATTTGCATGGGACTTTAAACAAAAACCCCGACCCTGACAAATGGGGGTAGTTAAGGGATAAATTAACTATCCTATAGTTTAAGTGGTCATAAAAGTAACACGTGACCAAGTATTATCGAAATATCTCAAGCCATTTTGGAAAGTTATGCAGTAACATATATTTTCCATAGACTTGTATGGGACTTTAACCCCTTCCCGACCTATGACATACCTGTACGTCATGGGTGGCAAGGTGTTCCCGACCCATGACATACAGGTACGTCATGAACATTACTGCCGCTACTCGCGGCACCCCGCAGCGCCTAGAAAGATGGTGGCTATCACTGATAGCCAGCCATCTTACCGTGCGACCACGGGGGGTTTCATCCCCCACCCCCCCCCCAGCGATCGCTGCTATCAGCTGGTCAAATCTGACTAGCTGATAGAAGCGTTTCGCTATGAAAATACTTAGCAGCGCGGTGTGTGAGTCCCGATCACGGGGATCGGGACACACACCGCTCTGCTTAGTGTCCCTGACCCGTCCCCCGGCGTCACTTACCCGTCCGAGCGGTGTCCCGAGCGGTCCCGGCGTCCTCCATGCGGTCCTGGCTGCGCTGCGTCCCGGAGGTGAGTTTCCGGCATCAGGGCGGCATCTTCATTGGCAGCAGTGAGATCGCCGTAAAGCGATCTCACTGCTGCCTCTGAGAGTTTCAAAACTGCAACTCCCAGCATGCCCAGACAGCCTTTGGCTTTCTGGGCATGCTGGGAGTTGTAGTTTTGCAACATCTGGAGGTCCACAGTTTGGAGACCACTGTATAATGGTCTCCAATCTGTGCTCTTCCAGATGTTGCAAAACTACAAATCTCAGCATGCTCAGTCTGTCCAGGCATGCTGGGAGTTGTAGTTCTCTAACATCTGGAAGAGCACAGATTGGAGACCATTATACAGTGGTCTCCAAACTGTGGACCTCCAGATGTTGCAAAACTACAACTCCCAGCATGCCCAGACTGCCCAAGCATGCTGGAAGTTGTAGTTCGGCAACATCTGATCCTTCAGATATTGCCGAACTACAACTTCCAGCATGCCTGGGCAGTCTGGGCAGTCTGGGCATGCTGGGAGTTGTAGTTTTGCAACAACTGGAGGCACACTAGTTGGGAAACATTGTCCGTTTCCTACCTCAGTGCCTCCAGCTGTTGCAATTGTTGCAAAACTATAACTTCCAGCATGCACTGACAGACCATGCATGCTGGGAGTTGTAGTTTTGCAACAGCTGAAGGCACACTGATTTGGAAACACTAAGTTTGGTTGCAAAACACTTGAAAGTTTATTACTTAACTTAGTGTTTCCAAACCAGCGTTCCTCCAGCTGTTGCAAAACTACAACTCCCAGCATGCACGGACAGCCAAAGGGCATGCTCGGAGTTTGCAACAGCTGGATGTTTGACCCCCCCCCCCCCCCCCCCAATGTGAATGTACAGGGTACACTCACATGGGCGGAGGTTTACAGTGAGTGCTGCAAGTTTGAGATGGCGCAAATTTTGCGCTGCAGCTCAAACTTCCAGCGGCAAACTTGCTGTGAACCTCTGCCCATGTGACTGTACCCTAAAAACACTACACTACACTAACACTAACCTAAAATAAAAAGTAAAAAACACTACATATACACATACCCCTACACAGCCCCCCTCCCCCCAAAAAATGAAAAACGTCTGGTACGCTACTGTTTCCAAAACGGAGCCTCCAGCTGTTGCAAAATAATAACTCCCAGTATTGCCGGACAGCCATTGACTGTCCAGGCATGCTGGGAGTTTTGCAACAGCTGGAGGCACCCTGTTTGGGAATCATTGGCATAGAATACCCCTATGCAAATCCCTAATTCAGGCCTCAAATGCGCATGGCGCTCTCTCACTTTGGAGCCCTGTCGTATTTCAGGGCAACAGTTTTGGGACACATATGGGGTATCGCCGTACTCGGGAGAAATTGCCTTACAAATTTTGGGGGGCTTTTTCTTCTTTAACCCCTGATGAAAAGGTGACGTTGGGGTCTACACCAGCATGTTAGTGTAAAAAAATAAATTTTTTACACTGACATGCTGGTGTTGCCCTATACTTTTCATTTTCACAAGAGGTAAAAGGGAAAAAAGACCCCCAAAATTTGTAACGCAATTTCTCCCGACTACGGAGATACCCCATATGTGGGCGCAAAGTGCTCTGGGGGCGCACAACAAGGCCCAGAAGGGAGAGTGCGCCATGTACATTTGAGGCGATTTGCACAGGGGTGGCTGATTGTTACAGCAGTTCTGACAAACGCAAAACAATAAATATCCATATGTGACCCCATTTTGGAAACTACACCCCTCACGGAATTTAATAAGGGGTGCAGTGAGCATTTACACCCCACTGGTGTATGACAGATTTTTGGAAGAGTGGTCTGTGAAAATGAAAAATTAAATTTTTGATTTGCACAGTCCACTGTTTCAAATATCTGTCAAACGCCAGTGGGGTGTAAATGCTCACTGCACCCCTTATTAAATTCCATGAGGGGTAAAGTTTCCAAAATGGGGTCACATGTGGGGGGGGTCCACTGTTCTGGCACCATAGGGGCTTCCTAAATGGGACATGCCCCCCAAAAACCCTTTCAGAAAAACTCACTCTCCAAAATCCCACTGTCGCTCCTTCCCTTCTGAGCCCTCTACTGCGCCCGCCGAACACTTTACATACACATATGAGGTATTTCCTTACTCGAGAGAAATTGGGTTACAAATTTTAGGGTGATTTCTCTCCTTTTACCCCTTGTAAAAATTCAAAAATTGGGTCTACAAGAAAATGCGAGTGTAAAAAATGAAGATTTAGAATTTTCTCCTTCACTTTGCTGCTATTCCTGTGAAACACCTAAAGGGTTAAAACACTTACTGAATGTCATTTTGAATACTTTGGGGGTGCAGTTTTTATAATGGGGTCATTTATGGGGTATTTCTAATATGAAGACCCTTAAAATCCACTTCCAACCTGAACTGGGCCCTGAAAAATTACGATTTTGAAAATCTTGAGAAAAATTGGAAAATTGCTGCGGAACTTTGAAGCCCTCTGGTGTCTTCCAAAAGTAAAAACTTGTCAATTTTTTTATGCAAACACAAAGTAGACATATTGTATATGTGAATCAATATGTAATTTATTTGGAATATCCATTTTCCTTTCAAGCAGAGACTTTCAAAGTTAGAAAAATGCTAAATTTTCTAAATTTTCATGAAATTTTTAGATTTTTTTTTACCAAGAAAGGATACAAATATCAGTGAAATTTTACCAATAACATAAAGTAGAATATGTCACGAAAAAACAATCTCGGAATCAGAATGATAAGTAAAAGCATTCCAAAGTTATTAATGTTTAAAGTGACAGTGGTCAGATTTTCAAAAAATGCCCAGGTCATGAAGGTAAAAATGGGCTGGGTCATGAAGGGGTTAAACAAAACCCTGACCCTGGCAAATGGGGTTGAGTAAGGGTTAAATCACCTATCATATCTTTGTTGTTGACATATAAGTAACGTGTGTGCCAAGTTTCATGTTTATATCTTTTGCCGTTTAAACGTGATACTGGAACATACACACACATACATACACACACAGATTGGGGGAGATTTATCAAAACCTGTCCACAGGAAAAGTTGTTCAGTTGCCCATAGCAACCAATCAGCTTGCTTCTTTCCGTTTTTAATAAGGCCTCTGTAAAATGAAAGAAGCAATCTGATTGGTTGCCATGGGCAACTGCACCACTCTTGCTCTGCACAAATTTTGATAAATCTCCCTCATTGAGTTTTATATATATATAATAGATGAATACCCAGAATTGCCCAGTTTTTCCTTCCTAATCCTTGTTGGGGAGGAAAATAAACAAAGGAGGAAGCTTTTGACTTCATATCCCGTCCTCATATATTGTTGTCATATCCCAACCCCATATCCCGTCCTCATATCCCAATCTCCTATCCCGTCATCATATCTCAGCCTCCTATCCCGTCGTCCTATCCCGTCCTCCTATTCCGACCTCTTATCCCGACCTCCTATTCCGTCCTCCTATCCCGTCCTCATATCCCGTCCCGATATCCCATCCTTCTATCTCGACCTCCTATCCCGACCTCCTATCTTGACCTCCAATCCAATCCTCATATCCCTTCCTCATATCCCGACCTCATATCCTGTCCTCATATCCATCCTCTTATCACGACCTAATATCCTGTCCTCATCTCGCGACCTCACATCCCGTCCTCACATTTTGTCCTCATATCCCTACTTCATATCCCGACCTTATATCCCATCCTCTTATCCCGACCTCCTATCCTGTCCTCATATCCCATTCTCATATCCCAACCTTGTATGCCATCCTCATATGCTGTCCTCCTATTCAGACCTAATATCCCATCCTCCTATCCCATCCTCACATCCCATCCTCATATCCTGACCTCATATTCTGTCCTCATATCCCATCCTCATATCACAACCTCATATCCTGTCCTTATGTCCCATCCTCATATCCTGTCCTCATATGCTATCCTCATATCCCATCCTCATATGCTGACCTCATATCCCGTCCTTATGTCCCAACCTCGTATCCCGTCCTCATATCCTGACTTCATATCCTGTCCTCATATCCCGACCTTATATGCTATCCTCATATCCCATCCTCAAATCCTGTCCTCATATCTCGACCTCCTATCCCGTCCTCATATTCCATTCTCATATTCTGTCCTCATATCTCAACCTCATATCCCATCCTTATATCCTGTCCTCATATTCCCACCTCCTATCTTGACCTCATATCCCATCCTCATATCCCGACCTTATATCCCATCCTCATATCCTATCCCCACATCCCGTCTTTATATCCCGACCTCATATACCATCCTTATAGCCCATCCTCATATCCTGTCCTCATATCCCGACCTCATATCCCTTCCTTATGTCCCATCCTCCTATCCTGTCCTCAGATGAGACTGATTTGTGATGAAGATATTGTAAGCTCAAAATAGAAGGGGACGTGGCTTTGTGGGACCGGGCGTGATTTGCAAGCCAGACCGATGCACAATAAGGGTAGATAATATAAGGAGTGGGGCTTAAAATGTGGGCTTGTCTATGTGAGATGGGGTGTGGCTTGCAAGCCAGATTGACACATTCACCAGGAGATGCAGAACGGAGCTTGTGGAGTAAGGTACTGGAAGTCCCATATACTTGCATGGGACTTGAAACAAAAACCCATCTTTTATATAAGGGTGTATGTAAGGGTTAATTTAACTATCATATCTTTTTATTTGACATACAAGTAATATGTGTACCAGGTATTATTGAAATATCTTCAGCTGTACGGAAGTTATGTGGGAACATACATTTCCCAATGATTTGCATGGGACTTTAATGCAGCCCATTTTCACCTCTAGGACGAAGCCCTTTTTTGCAAATCTGACCACTGTCACTTTAAACATTAATAACTCTGGAATGCTTTTACTTATCATTCTGATTCTGAGATTGTTTTTTCGTGACATATTCTACTTTAGCATAGTGGTAAATTTTTGTGGTAACTTGCAACCTTTCTTGGTGAAAAATCCCCAAATTTGATGAAAAAAATTTAAATTTCGCATTTTTCTAACTTTGAAGCTCTCTGCTTGTAAGGAAAATCTGTGAGGGGTGTAGTTTCCAAAATGGGGTCACATGTGGGTGTGTTTTGTCAGAACCGCTGTAACAATCAGCCACCCCTGTGCAAATCACCTCAAATGTACATGGCGCACTCTCCCTTCTGGGCCTTGTTGTGTGTCCCAGAGCACTTTGCGCCCACATAAGGGGTATCTCCGTACTCGGGAAAAATTGCGTTACAAATTTTGGGGGGTGTTTTTCCCTTTTACCTCTTGTGAAAATGAAAAGTATAGGGCAACACCAGCATGTTAGTGTAAAAATGTTTATTTTTTTACACTAACATGCTGGTGTAGACCCCAACTGTTCCTTTTCATAAGGGGTAAAAGGAGAAAAAGCCCCCCAAAATTTGTTAGGCAGTTTCTCCCGAGTACAGTGATACCCCATATGTGACCCTATACTGTTGCCTTGAAATACAACAGGGCTTCAAAATAAGAGTGCCATGCGCATTTGAGGCCTGAATTAGGGACATAGGGGTATTTTATGCCAGTGATTCCTAAACAGGGTTCCTCCAGCTGTTGTAAAACTCCCAGCATGCTTGGACAGTCAATTGCTGGCCAGAAATGCTGGGAGTTTTCATTTTGCAACAGCTGGAGGCTCCATCTTAGAAACACTGCCGTACAATAAGTTTTTCATTTTTATTGGGGAAGGGGGGTGGTAGGGGGGGTAGTGTATGTGTGTATATGTAGTGTTTTACTCTTTATTTTATGTTGGTGTAGTGTAGTGTTTTTAGGTTGCATTCACACTGGAGGCAGATTACACTGAGTCTCCCGCTAGGAGTTTGAGCTGCGGCGGAAAATTTTCTGCAGCTCAAACTTGAAGCGGGTTACTCACTGTAATCTGCCTCCAGTGTGAATGTGGCCTGTACATTCACATGGGAGGGGGGTCAAAACTACAACTCCCAGCATACACTGACAGACCATGCATGCTGGGAGTTGTAGTTTTGCAACAGCTGGGGGCACACTGGTTGAAAAACCTTGAATTAGGTTCTATGACCTAACTCAGTATTTTCCAACCAGTGTGCCTCCAGCTGTTGCAAAACTACAACTCCCAGCATGTACTGATTGCGGATGGGCATGCTGGGAGATGTAGTTATGCAACGGCAGGTGGCACGCAAGTACAACTCCCAGCATGCCAAGACAGCCTTATGCTGTTCCTGAATGCTGGGAGTTGTAGTTTTGCAAGATTTAGAGGGGTTCAGGTTGTAAATCACTGTCCAGTGGTCTGTAAACTGTGGCCCTCCAGATGTTGCAAAACTACAACTCGCAGCATGCACAGACAGCAAACTGCTTTCTGGGCATGCTGAGAGTTGTAGTTTTGCAACATCTGGAGGTCTACAGTTTGAGACCACTGCATAGTGATCTACAACCTGAACCCCTCTGTAAACTGTGGTCCTCCGGATGTTGCTAGGCAACAACTCACCTGGCAGGACCCGGATGAATTGTTGCCGCCGCCGCACATGGGGGATCCCCGCATGGAGGATCGCGCTCCGGGTTCCGGGATCCAGGTAAGGGACCTTCGGCGCCGGTCCCTGGACAGTTCCCCCATTTTGCCCGGACACCGATAGGTGGGCAAAGCGGGGAAACCAAACTTTAACCCCCCCTCCCCCGGTCTGCTATTGGTCGGTTGCTCGGCCGACCAATAGCAGGGATAGGAGGGGTGGCACCCCTGCCACCAAACTCCTATCCCTTCAGGGGGATCAAGAGTGTCTCGGACACCCCCGATCCATCTTATTTTCCTGGTCACCAGTGACCCGTATGACCCGGAATCGCACAGATTGCAGGTCTGAATTGACCTGCTATTTGTGCCCATCGCGGTCATGGGGGGGTCTCAGTACCCCCCTCGGCGATGTGCTGGGATGCCTGCTGTTAGATAACAGCAGTCATCCCGGCCCGATCACCGCTATCGGTGACGTGGCGCTCCCGGAACCCCGCGGCGTACATGTACGTCGCCGCGCGCCAAGTGACACTTCGTGGCGCCGTACATGTACGTCACTCGTTGTGAAGGGGTTAAACAAAAACCCTGACCCTCACAAATGGGGGTAGTTAAGGGTATTATCGAAATATCTCCAGCCATTTCAAAAGTTATACAGTATTTTCCATAGACTTGTATGGGACTTTAAACAAAAACCCTAACCCTGGCAAATGGGGTTGAGTAAGGGTTAAATCACCTATCCTATCTTTGTTGTTGACATATAAGTAACGTGTGTGCCAAGTTTCATGTTAATATCTTTTGCCGTTTGGACGTGATGCTGGAACATACACACATACATACACACACTCACATTGGGGGAGATTTATCAAAACCTGTCCACAGGAAAAGTTGCCCAGTTGCCCATAGCAACCAATCAGCTTGCTTCTTTCCTTTTTTTAAAAGGCCTCTGTAAAATGAAAGAAGCAATCTGATTGGTTGCCAAGGGCAACTGCACCACTCTTGCTCTGCACAAGTTTTGTTAAATCTCCCCCATTGAGTTTTATATATATATACTAGCTGAATACCCGGCATTGCCCGGTTTTTCCTTTCTAATCCTTGTTGGGGAGGAAAATAAACAAAGGAGGAAGCTTTTGATTTCATATCCCCTCCTCATATATTTTTGTCATATCCCAACCCCATATCCCATCCTCATATCCCAACCTCCTATCCCGACCTCCTATCTCGTCATCATATCTTGACCTCCTATCTTGACCTCTTATCTCGACCTCCTATCTCGACCTCCTATCTTGACCTCCTATCCCGTCCTCCTATCTCGACCTCCTATCCCGACCTCCTATCCAGTCCCCTATCCCTTCCTCCTATCACGTTCTCATATCCCATCCTCATATCCCGTCCTCATATCCCGTCCTCCTATATCGACCTCCTATCCCGACCTCTTATCCTGGTCCTCCTATCCCGTCCTCCTATCCCGACCTTCTATCCCATCCTCCTTTCCAGTCCTCATATCCCGACCTCCTATCCCAACCAGAAATATGTGTACCAGGTATTGAAATATCTCTTGAAGTTATGTGGGAACATACATTTCCCATTGACTTGTATGGGACTTTAAACATAAACCCCGCCCCTGGCAAATGGGGGTGAGTAAGGGTTAAATCACCTATCCTATGTTTGTTGTTGACATATAAGTAACATGTGTACCAAGTTTCATGTTAATATCTTTAGCCGTTTGGACGTGATGCCGGAACGTACACACATACACACATATATATAGATAGATATATATATATTAAAGCATGCAGAATAGAACTGCTATGTAGAAGAAAATGGCAGAAAAATTCAAAAATTACCCTTTTCCATAGCAATAGAGACAAGTATCTATCTATATATATATATTATATGTGTGTGTGTTTTTTACATTTCTTCCCTCGCTTATAGAACTGTGAGACAAGGTTGGTGACATCACACATGTGACCTCACAAGAGATTAGCTATATCTTTGCCTTTCTTATAATCAGGCAACAAAGAAGACAAGACATTTCAAGGATCAGAGGGAGGATGGCCAGGAGCAGCCGAATACAACCAACAAACCAAGAAGATTGGTTCCTAGCATGCCTTCAAAATGCCTAGGACAGGATAAAGAAAACATTCAGCAAAGAGAAGTAGAAAGGGGTAATCCAGGATGAGAAAATCAGAGCTGATTTCTTCTGAAAACTGCACCACCTCTGTCCTAATGTTGTGTGTGATATCGCTGCTCAATTCTTCAAAAGGGAATGGAGAAAACTTGTAATATTACATACAACATGAGGACAGGTATGGTGCTGTTTTTGGAAACAAATAGCTCTGTTTTCTATTCCCTTGTAACAAACTCCTAGGATGCAGCAACATTCATCTGATGGACGGCACAGGTAGGACACTACATGTTTTTCTATACATTTCTCACTATTAACACCAGATTCATGTAACTAACACAATCATTTCAATGGCCTCAGTGCTGAACTTCTAGACACATGGGATATTTATCAAAACCTATGTACAGGAAGAGTATCATCTTTCATCCTTTAGAGATTTTTGGGGAGATTTATCAAAATCTGTGCAAAGGATAAGTTGACCAGTTGCCAATAGCAACCAATCAGATTAATTTTCATTGTCAGATTCAAATTAATTTTGCAGAGGCCTTGTTAAAAATAAAATAAGCAAGCTGATTGGTTGCTATGGGCAACTGGGCAACATTTCCTCTGCACAGGTTTTGATAAATTGTAAGCTCCTGGAGGGGACTTTTTTTGTGCGAACTTGGCGAGTAGTACTGGTTGCCTAGTTTTGGTCACCCCAATGTGAAATCAGTCAAATGCATTCTACACCTCCCCCCTTTGTCTTTATACTCTTTCCCTACAATATCTTTCACCCCCCTGCTATTTGGGGAAATTGGAGAAGGGAGTGCTTACACACATTGTGTTTAATTTTTTGCGCAAAGTTTTGCGCAAGATGTTTTTTTTTTGCGTCTTTTTTTGCGCACATTTCCTCCAGATGTGTAAGTTTTGGTGTACCTTGGAGTGACATATTTAGTACACACAAATTTATTAACTGCGTACATTTCATTTACCGACAGAAATCTTGCGGGATGACCATATTTTTAAAGCCATCTTGGACTGCACTTTGCAAGATGCTCTAAATCATGCATTTAATTTTCCATTTGGATTGCGGAGATTACTATGCTTTTGTCGCCAGTCAGATTATCTCTGTGCTACTTAAAATCTTTTTCATGTACCTTTTAAAAAAAATGAAATGATTATAGACCACTTATGATCACCCCTTCACCCGCAGTCTAACCTGATTCAACTGGAAAATACATCAGGTTATAGTGCAGGTGAAATACTTCCGGCACAGTTCAGACTTCAAACTGTGTAAAATTCAAACTCCCCAGCTGCTCTTGATGAGTGCAGGAGATTGCACCTGTGTAGTGTAACCATGGTGCCCACAGCTAAGAATATACCACTGTATGTGCAGGGAGAGACAAGAAGATATCACTGTTAGGTCTATGTATATGTGTGAGTATGTGTATGTAGCAGAGGCAGGTGTGTGAGTGTGTGTATGTAGCAGAGCTGAGTGTGTAAGTGTGTGTATGTAGCAGAGCTGAGTGTGTGACTGAGTGTATGTAGCAGAGTTGAGTGTGTGAATGTGTATATGTAGCAGAGCTGAGTGTGTATATATAGCAGAGTTGAGTGTGTGAATTTGTGTATGTAGCAGAGTTGAGTGTGTGTGTATGTAGCAGAGTTTAGTGTGTGAATGTATGTAGCAGAGTTTAGTGCGTGAGTGTGTGTATGTAGCAGAGTTGAGTGTTTGAGTGTGTGTATGTAGCAGAGTTGAGTGTGTGTAATAGAGCTGAGTTTGTAAGTGTGTGTATGTAGCAGTGTTGAGTGAGTGTATGTGGCAGAGTCGAGTGTGTGTATGTAGCAGAAATGAGTGTGTGAGTATGTGCATGTAGCAGAGCTGAGTGTGTAAGTGTGTGTATGTAGCAAAGCTGAGTATGTAAGAGTGTGAATGTAGCAGACCTGAGTGTGTGAATGTGTGTATGTAGCAGAGCTGAGTGTGTATATGTAGCAGAGTTGAGTGTGTTAATGTGTGTATGTAGCAGAGTTAAGTGTGAATGTGTGTAATTAGCAAAGCTGAGTATGTATATGCAGCATAGTTGAGTGTGAGTGTGTGTATGTAGCAGAGTTGAATGTGTGAGTGTGTGTATGTAGCAGAGTGGAGTGTGTGTGTATGTAGCAGAGCTGAGTGTGTATATGGAGCAGAGTTGAGTGTGAGTGTGTATGTAGAAGAGTTGAATGTGTAAATGTGTGTATGTAGCAGAGCTGAGTGTGTTTATGTAGCAAAGTTGAGTGTGTGTATGTAGCAGATTTGAGTGTGTGAATTTGTGTATGTAGCAAAGTTGAGTGTGTGAGTGTGTATGTAGCAGAACTGACTGTATAAGAGTGTGTGTAGCAGAGCTAAGTGTGTGTGTGTGTATGTAGCAGAGCTATGTGTGTAAGTGTGTGTATGTAGCAAAGTTGAGCGTGTGAGTGTGTATATGTAGCAGAGCTGAGTGTGTGTGTGCATGTAGCAGAGCTGAGTGTGTGAATGTATGTATGTAGCAGAGCTGAGTATGTGAATGTGTGTATGTAGCAGTGCTGAGTGTTTGGTTGTGTGTATGTAGCAGAGTTGAGTGTGTGAGTGTATGTAGCAGAGTGGATTGTGTGAGTGTGTGTATGTAGCAGAGCTGAGTGTGTATATGGAGCAGAGTTGAGTGTGAGTGTGTGTATGTAGAAGAGTTGAATGTGTAAATGTGTGTATGTAGCAGAGCTGAGTGTGTTTATGTAGCAAAGTTGAGTGTGTGTATGTAGCAGATTTGAGTGTGTGAATGTGTGTATGTAGCAGAGTTGAGTGTGTAAGTGTGTGTATGTAGCAAAGTTGAGTGTGTGAGTGTGTATGTAGCAGAACTGAGTGTATAAGTGCGTGTGTAGCAGAGCTAAGTGTGTGAGTGTGTGTATGTAGCAGAGCTAAGTGTGTAAGTGTGTGTATGTAGCAAAGTTGAGTGTGTGATTGTGTGTATGTAGCAGAGCTGAGTGTGTGAGTGTGTATATGTAGCAGAGCTGAGTGTGTGTGTGCATGTAGCAGAGCTGAGTGTGTGAATGTATGTATGTAGCAGAGCTGAGTATGTGAATGTGTGCATGTAGCAGTGCTGAGTGTTTGGTTGTGTGTATGTAGCAGAGTTGAGTGTGTGAGTGTGTATATTAGGCAGAGCTGAGTGTGTGATCAGGTGTATTTAGCAGACCTGAGTGTGTGATCAGGTGTATGTAACCATGTTGAGTGTGTGTGTGGTCATGCTTACACATAATCACATTCAGCTCTGCTACATACACATGTTGCACACTAATTTCTGCTAACAGGGTGCCTCCAGCTTTTGCAGAACTTCAACTCCCAGCATGCCAAGTATTGCAAAACTTGGAGGCATTCTGGTTGGTAAACACTGATTTAGAGTTAAGGGGACAGATTATTCAGCAAAATTACATATTTTTTAAACCCAGACATTCTGGGGGAGATTCTCAAAAACTACTGTTATTATTCACACCTTTTTTTTCTCCTGACATTTTCAAAGGTCTCTTTTGTTGCTTTGAAAATATGTGAAAATTCATTTTTGTGCCACTTTTCTTTATTTTTTTGCACCAAAATATTTTTTTGTTGCAACCATGAGAATTTTTTATGCCAAAATTGCCGAGTTTGGTGCCAAAATCGGCAATTTTTGTGCCAACTTTTACATCCAAGAAAATTCTGGTGGAAACATCTCACGAAATATTCCATGGTTACTAGTGCCCAGACAAGCAATAACTGTATAAATAAAACCTTTCTGAGCTTAAATGTGAGTGCAGGTGCAGTGACCAAGAAAAAAATATATAAAAGTATATATATATATATATATATAAATTTTTAATAATTACTTACATGACACCTTCCCCCCCCCCCCCAAAAAAAAGAAAAAAAGTCAACGAAACAATAAAACTACAACCATTTCTTTGATTTCTACACTATCAAAAAGCTGGTGTGAAAGTTTTGATGTAAACTGGACTCTCACCCCTTTGAAAATATCATATTAAGCAGACAATATACGTGGACACACCCACTTTTACAAAACTGACATGAACAGCGTAAACCGCGGCACAAAGCTCTTCGAAAATGTGGTCGATACTTTTTGCGCCAAAATTGTTTTTTTTACGCAAAATTCTTTGATAATCTTCCCCTCTGTGTACTTGATAAAGAATTATGATTTTACTATTCTGCAAAGTTTTGTTCGGCGCACACTGCTGCTCCAGCACTTCTAGCTATGAGCAGTGAGCAGTGTACCGTGTGAGGTAGAGAAGGATGCACAGTAGAGCGAGAGGGGCCTTTCTTTATTTGCACAAAATTTATCAAAGTACATGCACAACTTTAGTAAATCTTGAGCAAGAGTGTAAATTAGACAAGCAGTGTAAAGGGTAGAACTGTGTCTACAATAGACACCTAATGATATATGTCCCCCAATGTCTTGGCTCAACAGGTGTCGTGTCAACTGTGTCCCTCTATATATACCAAGTGAGTTCTACTACATAAATGGCATAAGTGACTGTTTGGATAAGCGCTGCCCATTTTATAATTCTTTTCTTATGTAATGAACAGAGTCATGCCCTTCTGGGTCTATTTACTGGGGGGTATTCATCAAGAGTGGTGTAGGTGAATGTCTTTTTATCTCATTAAATCACGTGGTTTCCCTATTTGTGTGGCCATAACTTTTTAATTTTCATCCAACCTCATTGTGTAAGGGCTTATTTTTTGCAGGACAAGCCATACTTTTTATTAGTATTATTGATGGGACACATGTTACCTTTTGATCCTTTTTATTCCAGTTTTTTAAACAAAATTAGCAAATTTTGCATTTTTATGTAGGGTTTTTTGTTACCAATGTTTACTGTGCGGGACAAATAACATCATTTTAAAGTAAAAGTCATTATGAATGTGGCAATACCTATTATGTATAGTTTTTTTTTTATTATTTAATAATACAGGGCTTTATTAGAAAAGGGGTATTTATATAATTTTTTACACTGTTAATTGAAAAACATTTTATTTTCACACTTTTCACCTGTTATACTATACTGCAGTACAAATTTACTGCAGCATGGTATAACTGTTATGACAGTTCCCTGTATGGTCCAGGCTAGCACTGGACCTTACAGGCTCCCATACTGAGAAGACAGAAAGCTATCCACTAGCTTTCTGTTGCCATGATAACCAGCCAGACATTCTTGCGGGAATGTAGACACATTTTTTCCTAGAATGGATGGAACGTACCATTACCTGCGCAGCCACCGCTTTAATCTTTGTGGGGCTAGTGGACATTTCCAGGAATGGGAGCGTACTTGTACACCCTGCGTCTCCAACTGGTTAAACCAGTGCCTCTTGAGGAATAACATACTGGAAAATTTGACTTCACTTTTTAAGCTTATGTTGTTAAATTATTTAGCAATATGTTAAATTATACAAATACCCACATAAGTATTGAGTTCAAAATATGTAATTTTCCCTTATGCTACTATCCTTTTATATTCAATAATTTTTGGGCCAAGTAGTCCGATGACTTAGCCATCTTTATCATTTTTGACTTGGCAATATTGATAATTTTTAGGTTCAGGTCATCGGTTTACACGAAAAAAGTGTAGGATGGTTTGGGAAAAAGGCTATTTTTAACTCCGTATGCATAAGCCCTCGCGTCCCGTCACTTAAGGGCGGAGGGCGTATCCATACGCCCTCGGCATTTCCGATCACTGCCGCTCGCCTGGCGGTGATCGGACCATGATGACTGCTGATATCTATCAGCAGGCATCCCGTGGCAATGCCTAGGGGGGTCCTTAGACCCCCCCCCATATTGGCAATCGCAGCAAATCGCAAGTCAATTCAGACCCGATCTCCCGTAAAATAAGACTGACCGGAGCTGTCAGAGCCAACTCCGACCAGCCTAAAGGATAGGAGCGAGGTGGCAGTGTTGCCACCCCCTCCTATCCTCTGCCATTGGTCGGTCAGGCTGACCACCAATGGCAGGAGGGGGGCGGGGGGTTAGAGTTAATTTCCCCCGCTCTGGCCACCGATCGGAAGTCGGTACAGAGCGGGGGAACACGGGCGGAGAGGGGGGAGCATGACCCGACTTACCCGGACCTTCGGAGGCGGCATCCTGTAGCAGTGGCGCAAGCAGGAAGAGCGGCGGCCGGAAAGTGCGGCGGAGAAGGCTGCAGTGAAGATCGCGATAAGTGATCTTCACTGTGGCCTTCTATTAGCTGCAAAACTACAACTCCCAGCATGCCCACACAGCCAAAGGCTGTCTGGGCATGCTGGGAGTTGTAGTTTTGCAACATCTGGAGGGTCACAGTTGGGAGACCACTGTGTAGTGGTCTCTAAACTGTGGTCCTCCAGATGTTGCAAAACTACAACTTTCAGCATGCACTGACTGTCTGGGCATGCTGGGAGTTGTAGTTTTGCAACATCTGAAGTGGCACAGTTTGGAGACCACTATATGGTGGTCTCCAAACTGTAGCCCTCCAGATGTTGCAAAACTACAACTCCCAGCATGCCCAGACAGTCAGGGATGCTGGGCGTGTAGTTCTGCAATATCTAGCCCTTCAGATGTTGCAGAACTACAACTCCCAACATGCCTGGACAGTCTGGGCATGCTTGGAGTTGTAGTTTTGCAACATCTGGAGGGCTACAGTTTGGAGGCCACTACTTAGCGGTCTCCAAACTGTTCTTCCCCAGTTGTTGCATAACTACAACTCCTAGCATGCCCAGACTGTCCAGGCATGCTGGGAGTTGTAGTTCTGCAACATCTGAAGGGCCAGATATTGCAGAACTACATGCCCAGCATCCCTGACTGTCTGGCCACGCTGGGAATTGTAGTTTTGCAACAGCTGTAGGCACACTGGTTGGGAAACACTGAGCTAGAGTCTGTTTCCTAACTCAGTGATTCCCCACCAGTGTGCCTACAGCTGTTGTAAAACTACAACTCCCAGCATGTACGGTCTGTCAGTGCATTCTGGGAGTTGTCATTTTGCCACCGCTGAAGGTTTGGGGCCCCCCCCCATGTGAATGTACAGGGTACATTCACACAGGCGGATCTACAGTGGGTTTCCTTCAAGGAAACTTATTGTGAACCCCTGCCTGTGTGAATGTACCCTAAAAACACTACACTAACAAATAATAAAAAATAAAACGCTACATATACACCCCCTTACACGTCGCCCCCCCCCCCCCAATAAAAATGAAAAACGTCTCATACGGCAGTGTTTCCTAAATGGCGCCTCCAGCTGTTGCAAAACCACAACTCCCAGTGTTGCCGGACAGCCATAGACTGTCCTGACAGGCTGTGAGTCTTGCAACAGCTGGAGGCACCCTGTTTGGGAAACACTGCTGTAGGGTTTTGGTGGAGACAAGCCCCGTCCTTGTAACCGGGTCCGCCCCTATTGAAAATTCCTTATTCAGGCCTCAAATGCGCACTTCAGAGCCCTGTCGTATTTCAAGACAACAGTTTAGGGCCACATATGGGGTATCTCTGTGCTCGGGAGAAATTGTGTTACAAATTTTGGGGGGATTTTTCTCCCATTACCCTTTGTAGAAATGGTACATTTGGGGAAAAAAACTGCACTTTTTTTTTTTCATTTACACATCTGAATTTAACAAAAAAGTCGTCAAACACCTGTGGGGTGTTAAGGCTCACTGGACCCCTTGTTATGTGCCTTGAAAGGTGTAGTTTCCAAAATAGTATGCCATGTGTTTTGTTTTTTTGCTGTTCTGGCACCATAGGGGCTTCCTAAATGTGACATGCCCCCAAAAACCATTTCAGCAAAATTCACTCTCCAAAATCCCATTGTCGCTCCTTCCCTTCTGAGCCCTCTACTGCGCCCGCCGAACACTTGAAATACACATATGAGGCATTTCCATACTTGAGAGAAATTGGGTTACACATTTTGGGGGGCTTTTTCTCCTATTCCCCCTTGTAAAATTTCAAAAACTGGGTCTACAAGAACATGCGAGTGTAAAAAATGAAGATTTTGAATTTTCTCCTTCACTTTGCTGCTATTCCTGTGAAACACCTAAAGGGTTAACAAACTTACTGAATGTCATTTTGAATACTTTGAGGGGTGCAGTTTTTATAATGGGGTTATTTATGGGGTATTTCTAATATGAAGGCCCTTCAAATCCACTTCAAAACTGAACTGGCCCCTGAAAAATTGCTTCTGAACTTTTAAGCCCTCTGATGTTTTCCAAAAGTAAAAACATGTCAACTTTATGATGCAAACATAAAGTAGACATATTGTATTTGTAAATCAATATATAATTTATTTGGAATGTCTGTTTTCCTTATAAGCAGAGAGCTTCAAAGTTAGAAAAATGCTACATTTTAAATTTTTTCATCAAATTTTGGAATTTTTCACCAAGAAATGATGCAAGAATCGACAAAAAATTACCACTAACATAAAGTAAAATATGTCACGAAAAAACAATCTCAGAATCAGAATGAAAAGTAAAGGCATCCCAGAGTTATTAATGCTTAAAGTGACAGTGGTCAGAATTGCAAAAAATGCTCCCGTCCTTAGGGTTATAATGGGCTCCGTCCCCAAGGAGTTAAAGGGGTACTCCGGTGAAAAACTTTTTTCTGCTGAATACTACGGTGGAAATTCTGCTGACAACTGCTGAATACTACAGTGAAAATTCTGCTGACATCATGAGCACAGTGGTCTCTGCTGACATCTCTTTCCATTTTAGGAACTGTCCAGGGTAAAAGGAAATCCCCATAGCAAACATATGCTGTTCTGGACAGTTCATAATGGACAGAGATGTCAGCAGAGAGCACTGTGCTCGTGATGTCAGCAGACAGTTCTGTGTTTCAAAAAGAAAATAATTTTTGCTGTAGTATTCAGCAGCTAATAAGTACAGGAAGGATTAATATTTTTTTAATAGAAGTCATTTACAAATCTGTTTAACTTTCTGGCACCAGTTGATTTAAAAAAAAAAGTTTTTCACCGGAGTACCCCTTTAAAGATGGACAGGCAGGCTGACGGGGAGAAAGTAGGCCTGTATTTTGAACTTAAAAACTCAAATGGGTTTTTGTGTTCAAAATATGTAATTTTCCATTATGCTTCTACCCTTTCATAATCCATAATTTTTTGGGCCAGGTATTCTGATAATTTGATGAAATGAGAAGAGTGTAGGATGGTTTGGGAAAATCTGTGTAGAAGGACAAATGGATGAAAGGATGGCAACATATGGATACTTTTTTCACAGCAAAGGAGTGTAAAATTGGCAAAAAGTCCAATTTTGGAGATGGAGAGGAAGGCTGAAGGGGAGGAGGAGGCCTACATTTTGAACTTGAAAACCCTCATGTGTTTTTGGGTTCAAAATGTGTAATTTTACCATATGCTGCTACCCTTATATAATCCATAATTTTTGGGAAAGGTAGACCAAAAACTTTGCGGCAAGAGCACAGTATTAGTGTAGGATGATTTCGGAAAAGGCTATTTTTAGAGATGGACAGGCAGGCTGAAGGGGAGGAGGTAGGCCTGTATTTTGAACTTAAAAACTCAAATGGATTTTTGGGTTCAAAATGTGTATTTTTCCCTTATGCTGCTATCCTTTTAAAATCCATAATTTTGGGGCTAGGTACTCCGATAACTTGTTAAAGTGAGAACAGTATGAGTGTATGATGGTTTTGGAACATAGGTGTTGAAGCACAATTCGATGAAAGGATGGCCGCATATGGCAAGTTTACTGTTTGATTTTTTTCAATGCAGTGAAGTAGCTTATAATTATTAAAAATGGTATTTTTGGAGATGGACAGGCAGGCTGTAGGGGAGGAGGTAGGCCTGTATTTTGAACTTAAAAACTGAAATGGGCTTTTGGGTTCAAAATGTATATTTTTCCCTCATGCTGCTATCCTTTTATAATCCATAATTTTGGGGCCAGGTTGTCCGATAACTTGGCAAAGTGAAAACAGTAGGAGTGTATGATGGTTTGGGAACATAGGTGTAGAAGCACAAATCGATTAAAGGATAGCAGCATATGGCAACTTAACTGTTTGTTTTCCAAAGCAAACGAAGAGTGTATAATTATTAAAAAAAGGTATTTTTGGAGATGGACAGGCAGGCTGTAGGGGAGGAGGTAGGCCTGTATTTTGAACTTAAAAACTGAAATGGGCTTTTGGGTTCAAAATGTATATTTTTCCCTCATGCTGCTATCCTTTTATAATCCATAATTTTGGGGCCAGGTTGTCCGATAACTTGGCAAAGTGAAAACAGTAGGAGTGTATGATGGTTTGGGAACATAGGTGTAGAAGCACAAATCGATTAAAGGATAGCAGCATATGGCAACTTAACTGTTTGTTTTCCAAAGCAAACGAAGAGTGTATAATTATTAAAAAAGGTATTTTTGGAGATGGACAGGCAGGCTGAAGGGGAGGAGGTAGGCCTGTATTTTGAACTTCAAAACTCAAATGGGTTTTTGGGTTCAAAATGTGTATTTTTCACTAATGCTGCTATCCTTTTATAATCCATAATTTTTGGGCCTGGTAGTCTAATTTCTTGGCGACATAATAACAGTATGAGTGCATGGTTTGGGAGAATAGATGCAGAAGGACAAATGGATGAAAGGATGGCCGCATCTGGCAACTTTACTGTTTGCTTTTTTTCAATGCAAAGGAGGAGCGTATAATTATTAAAAAGGGTATTTTTGGAGATGGACAGGCAGGCTGTAGGGGAGGAGGTAGAAAGAAAGAAAGAAGGGGCAGCGGCACCCATTGCCGGCGCCGCTTCCCCGTTGCCTCCCCCATCCCCAGTTGTATAATTACCTGTTGCTGGGGTCGGGTCAGCGCTGCTTCAGGCCTCCGGGGTGCATCCCCTGCGTCGTTGCTATGCGCTGCATGGCGCGGCGCAATGACGAGTGACATCACTCGTCATTGCGTCTCACAATGCATAGCAATGATGTAGGGGATGCACACCGGAGGCCTGAAGCAGCACGGACCCGACCCCGGCAACAGGTAATTATACAACTAGGGATGGGGGAGGCAACGGGGCAGCGGCGACGGCAATGGGTGCCGCTGCCCCTTATCTCCCCCTAGCTATCGGTGCAGCTGCCCAATTGCCGGCACCGCTTCTCTCCCCCTGGCTATCGGCGCTGGCAATGGGACAGCGGCACCGATAGCCAGGGGGAGAGAAGGGGCAGCGGCGCCGATAGCAGGGGGAGAGAAGCGGCGGTAGCAGGGCTCTAGACCCCAGGAAAGGCAGGGGGAGAGAAGCAGGCAGCGACGGCCTCTCTCCCCCTGCCTTTCCTGGGGGCTCTGTGGGGTGAGAAGCAGTGTATCGGGGTATACACATGCACACACACGCACCCTCATTTTATGAAGGATATTTGGGTAAAAAACTCTTTTTACCCAAATATCCTTGGTAAAATGAGGGTGCGTGTTATAGGCCGGTGCGTGGTACACCCCGATAAATACACTAATTTTCCCTTATGCTGCTACCCTTTTATAATCCATAATTTTTGGGCCAGGTAGTCTAATAACTTGGCGACATGATAACAGTATGAGTGCATGGTTTCGGAAAATAGGTGCAGAAGGACAAATGAATGAAAGGATGGCTGCATATGGCAACTTTACTGTTTGCTTTTTTTCAATGCAAAGGAGGAGCGTAAAATTATTAAAAAAGGGTATATTTGGAGATGGACAGGCAGGCTGAAGGGGAGGACGTAGGCCTGTATTTTGAATGGGTTTTTGGGTTCAAAATGTGTATTTTTCCCTTATGCTGCTATCCTTTTAACCCCTACAGGACCCATGACGTAACGGTACGTCCCGACACCCTGGGTCTTAAGGACCAGGGACGTACATTTACGTCATGGGCAGTTTTAGTCCCCGCCGTGCATCGGGCGGGGATCGGATCGGGATGCCTGCAGAAATCATTCAGCAGGCATCCCATGCAAATGCCCAGGGGGGTCATCAGACCCCCCCATGTCGGCGATCGTGGCAAATCGCAAGTGAATTCACACTTGCGATTTGCTCGATTCCGGGTCATTACGGGTCTATAGTGACCCGGTGACCCGGAATGTAAGGGGGATCGCGGGTGTCTAAGACACCCACGATCCTCCTGAAGCGATAGGAGTGAGGTGGCAGGGGTGCCACCCCTCCTATCCCTGCTATTGGTGGTCTAGACGCGACCATCAATAGCAGATCGGGGGCGGGGGGGTTTACTTTTGTTTTCCCCGTCCTGCCCTCCCACAATAGGCGGGGCAGGACGGGGAAACGACGGGGACCGGCGCCGAAGATCCACTTACCCATCCGGGCGGGCGTCGGAGGCTGCAGGCGACGGAGATCGGCGGGCGGCGATGACGTGCGGCTGGATCCGACAGAAGCCGGTGAGTTGCCTAGCAACATCTGAAGGGTACAGTTTGCTGACCATTATACAGTGGTCTCTAACTGTAGCCCTCCAGATGTTGCAAAACTACAACTCCCAGCATGCCCAGACAGCTGTTTGGGCATGCTGGAATATGTAGTTTTGCAACAGCTGGAGGGCTACAGTTTGAGACCACTATATAGTGGTCCCTAAACTGTAGCCCTCCAGATCTTGCAAAACTACAAATCCTAGCATGCTCAAACAACTGTTTGCTGTCAGGGCATGCTGGGAATTGTAGTTTTGCAACAGCTGGAGGACCACAGTTTGGAGATCACTTTGCAGTGTTCTCTAAAACTGTAGCCCTCCAGATGCAAAACTGCAAATCCCAGCATGCCCTGACAGCAATCAGCTGTCTCGGCATGCTGGGAGTTGTAGTTGCGTACCTCCAGCTATTGCATAACTACATCTCCCAGCATGCCCTTCGGCGATCAGTACATGCTGGGAGTTGTAGTTTTGCAACAGCTGGAGGCACACTGGTTAGAAAATACTGAGTTAGGTAACAGAACCTAACTGAAGGTTTTCCAACCAGTGTGCCTCCAGCTGTTGCAAAAGTACAACTGCCAGCATGCACGGTCTGTCAGTACATGCTGAGAATTGAAGTTTTGAAACAGCTGGAGGTTTGCCCCCCTCCCATGTGAACGTACAGAGTACATTCACACGGGCAGGCTTACAGTAAGTTTCCTGCTTCAAGTTTGGGAACATAGGTGTAGAAGCACAAATCGATGAAAGGATAGCAGCATATGGCAACTTAACTGTTTGTTTTTCCAAAGCAAATGAAGAGTGCATAATTATTAAAAAAGGGTATTTTTGGAGATGGACAGGCAGGCTGATAGGGAGGAGGTAGGCCTGTATTTTGAACTTAAAAACTCAAATGGGTTTTTGGGTTCAAAATGTGTATTTTTCCCTTATGCTGCTATCCTTTTATAATCCATAATTTTGGGGCCAGGTTGTCCGATAACTTGGCAAAGTGAAAACAGTATGAGTGTATGATGGTTACCCCTGCTATCGGCGCTGCTGCCCCTTCTCTCCCCCTGGCTATCAGTGCCGCTGCCCCATTGCCGGCACCGATAGCCAGGGGGAGAGAAACGGCGCCGGCAATGGGGCAGCGATGTCGACAGACAGGGGGAAAGAAGGGGCAGCGACACCCATTGCCGGCGCCGCTGCCCCGTTGCCTCCCCCATCCCCGGTTGTATAATTACCTGTTGCTGGGGTCGGGTCAGCGCTGCTTCAGGCCTCCGGTGTGCATTCCCTGCGTCGTTGCTATGCTTTGCATGGCACGGCGCAATGACGAGAGACGTCACTCGTCATTGCGTCTCGCAACGCATAGCAATGATGCAGGGGACGCACAACAGAGGCCTGAAGCAGCTCGGACCCGACCCCGGCAACAGGTAATTATACAACTAGGGATGGGGGATGCAACGGGGCAGCGGCGCCGGCAATGGGTGCCGCTGCCCCTTCTTTCCCCCTGTCTGTCGACATCGCTGCCCCATTACCGGCGCCGCTTCTCTCCCCCTGGCTATCGGCGCTGGCAATGGGACAGCAGCACCGATAGCCAGGGGGAGAGAAGGGGCAGCGGCGCCGATAGCAGGGGGAGAGAAGCGGCGGTAGCAGGGCTCTAGACCCCAGGAAAGGCAGGGGGAGAGAAGCAGGCAGCGACGGTCTCTCTCCCCCTGCCTTTCCTGGGGGCTCTGTGGGTTGAGAAGCAGTGTATCGGGGTACACACATGCACACACACGCACCCTCATTTTATGAAGGATATTTGGGTAAAAAAATTATTTTACCCAAATATCCTTGGTAAAATGAGGGTGTGTGTTATAGGCCGATGCGTGGTACACCCCGATAAATACGGTAATGTTCCCTTATGCTGCTACCCTTTTATAATCCATAATTTTTGGGCCAGGTAGTCTAATTACTTGGCGACATAATAACAGTATGAGTGCATGGTTTGGGAAAATAGATGCAGAAGGACAAATGGATGAAAGGATGGCCGCATCTGGCAACTTTACTGTTTGCTTTTTTTCAATGCAAAGGAGGAGCGTATAATTATTAAAAAGGGTATTTTTGGAGATGGACAGGCAGGCTGTAGGGGAGGAGGTAGGCCTGTATTTTGAACTTAAAAACTCAAATGGGTTTTTGGGTTCAAAATGTGTATTTTTCACTAATGCTGCTATCCTTTTATAATCCATAATTTTTGGGCAAGGTAGTCTAATTACTTGGCGACATAATAACAGTATGAGTGCATGGTTTGGGAAAATAGATGCAGAAGGACAAATGGATGAAAGGATGGCCGCATCTGGCAACTTTACTGTTTGCTTTTTTTCAATGCAAAGGAGGAGCGTATAATTATTAAAAGGGTATTTTTGGAGATGGACAGGCAGGCTGTAGGGGAGGAGGTAGGCCTGTATTTTGAACTTAAAAACTCAAATGGGTTTTTGGGTTCAAAATTTGTATTTTTCACTAATGCTGCTATCCTTTTATAAACCATAATTTTTGGGCCAGGTAGTCTAATTACTTGGCGACATAATAACAGTATGAGTGCATGGTTTGGGAAAATAGATGCAGAAGGACAAATGGATGAAAGGATGGCCGCATCTGGCAACTTTACTGTTTGCTTTTTTTCAATGCAAAGGAAGAGCGTATAATTATTAAAAATTGTATTTTTGGAGATGGACAGGCAGGCTGTAGGGGAGGAGGTAGGCCTGTATTTTGAACTTAAAAACTCAAATGGGTTTTTGGGTTCAAAATGTGTTTTTTTCACTAATGCTGCTATCCTTTTATAATTCATAATGTTTGGGCCAGGTAGTCTAATTACTTGGCGACATAATAACAGTATGAGTGCATGGTTTGGGAAAATAGATGCAGAAGGACAAATGGATGAAAGGATGGCCGCATCTGGCAACTTTACTGTTTGCTTTTTTTCAATGCAAAGGAGGAGCGTATAATTATTAAAAAGGGTATTTTTGGAGATGGACAGGCAGGCTGTAGGGGAGGAGGTAGGCCTGTATTTTGAACTTAAAAACTCAAATGGGTTTTTGGATTCAAAATGTGTATTTTTCACTAATGCTGCTATCCTTTTATAATCCATAATTTTTGGGCAAGGTAGTCTAATTACTTGGCGACATAATAACAGTATGAGTGCATGGTTTGGGAAAATAGATGCAGAAGGACAAATGGATGAAAGGATGGCCGCATCTGGCAACTTTACTGTTTGCTTTTTTTCAATGCAAAGGAGAAGCGTATAATTATTAAAAATCGTATTTTTGGAGATGGACAGGCAGGCTGTAGGGAAGGAGGTAGGCCTGTATTTTGAACTTAAAAACTCAAATGGGTTTTTGGGTTCAAAATGTGTTTTTTTCACTAATGCTGCTATCCTTTTATAATTCATAATGTTTGGGCCAGGTAGTCTAATTACTTGGCGACATAATAACAGTATGAGTGCATGGTTTGGGAAAATAGATGCAGAAGGACAAATGGATGAAAGGATGGCCGCATCTGGCAACTTTACTGTTTGCTTTTTTTCAATGCAAAGGAGGAGCGTATAATTATTAAAAAGGGTATTTTTGGAGATGGACAGGCAGGCTGTAGGGGAGGAGGTAGGCCTGTATTTTGAACTTAAAAACTCAAATGGGTTTCTGGGTTCAAAATGTGTATTTTTCACTAATGCCGCTATCCTTTTATAATCCATAATTTTTGGGCAAGGTAGTCTAATTACTTGGCGACATAATAACAGTATGAGTGCATGGTTTGGGAAAATAGATGCAGAAGGACAAATGGATGAAAGGATGGTCGCATCTGGCAACTTTACTGTTTGCTTTTTTTCAATGCAAAGGAGGAGCGTATAATTATTAAAAAGGGTATTTTTGGAGATGGACAGGCAGGCTGTAGGGGAGGAGGTAGGCCTGTATTTTGAACTTAAAAACTCAAATGGGTTTTTGGGTTCAAAATGTGTATTTTTCCCTTATGCTGCTATCCTTTTATAATCCATAATTTTTGGGCAAGGTAGTCTAATTATTTGGCGACATAATAACAGTATGAGTGCGTGGTTTGGGAAAATAGATGCAGAAGGACAAATGGATGAAAGGATGGCCGCATCTGGCAACTTTACTGTTTGCTTTTTTTCAATGCAAAGGAGGAGCGTATAATTATTAAAAGGCTATTTTTGGAGATGGACAGGCAGGCTGTAGGGGAGGAGGTAGGCCTGTATTTTGAACTTAAAAACTCAAATGGGTTTTTGGGTTCAAAATGTGTATTTTTCCCTTATGCTGCTATCCTTTTATAATCCATAATTTTGGGGCCAGGTTGTCCGATTACTTGGCAAAGTGAAAACAGTATGAGTGTATGATGGTTACCCCTGCTATCGGCGCTGCTGCCCCTTCTCTCCCCCTGGCTATCAGTGCCGCTGCCCCATTGCCGGCGCCGATAGCCAGGGGGAGAGAAATGGCGCCGGCAATGGGGCAGCGATGTCGACAGACAGGGGGAAAGAAGGGGCAGCGGCACCCATTGCCGGCGCCGCTGCCCCGTTGCCTCCCCCGTCCCCGGTTGTATAATTACCTGTTGCTGGGGTCGGGTCAGCGCTGCTTCAGGCCTCCGGTGTGCATTCCCTGCGTCGTTGCTATGCTTTGCATGGCGCGGCGCAATGACGAGAGACGTCACTCGTCATTGCGTCTCGCAACGCATAGCAATGATGCAGGGGACGCACAACAGAGGCCTGAAGCAGCTCGGACCCGACCCCGGCAACAGGTAATTATACAACTAGGGAGGGGGGAGGCAACGAGGCAGCGGCGCCGGCAATGGGTGCCGCTGCCCCTTATGCCCCCCTGGCTATCGGTGCCGTTGCCCCATTGCCGGCACCGCTTCTCTCCCCCTGGCTATCGGCGCCGGCAATGGGACAGCGGCACCGATAGCCAGGGGGAGAGAAGGGGCAGCGGCGCCGATAGCAGGGGGAGAGAAGCGGCGGTAGCAGGGCTCTAGACCCCAGGAAAGGCAGGGGGAGAGAAGCAGGCAGCGACGGCCTCTCTCCCCCTGCCTTTCCTGGGGGCTCTGTGGGTTGAGAAGCAGTGTATCGGGGTACACACATGCACACACACGCACCCTCATTTTATGAAGGATATTTGGGTAAAAACTTTTTTTACCCAAATATCCTTGGTAAAATTAGGATGCGTGTTATAGGCCGGTGCGTTGTACACCCCGATAAACACGGTAATGTTCCCTTATGCTGCTACCCTTTTATAATCCATAATTTTTGGGCCAGGTAGTCTAATTACTTGGCGACATAATAACAGTATGAGTGCATGGTTTGGGAAAATAGGTGCAGAAGGACAAATGGAAGAAAGGATGGCCGCATCTGGCAACTTTACTGTTTGCTTTTTTTCAATGCAAAGGAGGAGCGTATAATTATTAAAAAGGGTATTTTTGGAGATGGACAGGCAGGCTGTAGGGGAGGAGGTAGGCCTGTATTTTGAACTTAAAATCTCAAATGGGTTTTTGGGTTCAAAATGTGTATTTTTCACTAATGCTGCTATCCTTTTATAAACCATAATTTTTGGGCCAGGTAGTCTAATTACTTGGCGACATAATAACAGTATGAGTGCATGGTTTGGGAAAATAGATGCAGAAGGACAAATGGATGAAAGGATGGCCGCATCTGGCAACTTTACTGTTTGCTTTTTTTCAATGCAAAGGAGGAGCGTATAATTACTAAAAATTGTATTTTTGGAGATGGACAGGCAGGCTGTAGGGGAGGAGGTAGGCCTGTATTTTGAACTTAAAAACTCAAATGGGTTTTTGGGTTCAAAATGTGTTTTTTTCACTAATGCTGCTATCCTTTTATAATCCATAATTTTTGGGCAAGGTAGTCTAATTACTTGGCGACATAATAACAGTATGAGTGCGTGGTTTGGGAAAACAGATGCAGAAGGACAAATGGATGAAAGGATGGCCGCATCTGGCAACTTTACTGTTTGCTTTTTTTCAATGCAAAGGAGGAGCGTATAATTATTAAAAGGGTATTTTTGGAGATGGACAGGCAGGCTGTAGGGGAGGCGGTAGGCCTGTATTTTGAACTTAAAAACTCAAATGGGTTTTTGGGTTCAAAATGTGTATTTTTCACTAATGCTGCTATCCTTTTATAAACCATAATTTTTGGGCCACGTAGTCTAATTACTTGGCGACATAATAACAGTATGAGTGCATGGTTTGGGAAAATAGATGCAGAAGGACAAATGGATGAAAGGATGGCCGCATCTGGCAACTTTACTGTTTGCTTTTTTTCAATGCAAAGGAGAAGCGTATAATTATTAAAAATCGTATTTTTGGAGAATTGACAGGCAGGCTGTAGGGGAGGAGGTAGGCCTGTATTTAGAACTTAAAAACTCAAATGGGTTTTTGGGTTCAAAATGTGTTTTTTTCACTAATGCTGCTATCCTTTTATAATTCATAATGTTTGGGCCAGGTAGTCTAATTACTTGGTGACATAACAGTATGAGTGCATGGTTTGGGAAAATAGATGCAGAAGGACAAATGGATGAAAGGATGGCCGCATCTGGCAACTTTACTGTTTGCTTTTTTTCAATGCAAAGGAGAGGCGTATAATTATTAAAAATTGTATTTTTGGAGATGGACAGGCAGGCTGTAGGGGAGGAGGTAGGCCTGTATTTTGAACTTAAAAACTCAAATGGGTTTTTGGGTTCAAAATGTGTATTTTTCACTAATGCTGCTATCCTTTTGTAATCCATAATTTTTGGGCAAGGTAGTCTAATTACTTGGCGACATAATAACAGTATGAGTGCATGGTTTGGGAAAATAGATGCAGAAGGACAAATGGATGAAAGGATGGCCGCATCTGGCAACTTTACTGTTTGCTTTTTTTCAATGCAAAGGAGGAGCGTATAATTATTAAAAAGGGTATTTTTGGAGATGGACAGGCAGGCTGTAGGGGAGGAGGTAGGCCTGTATTTTGAACTTAAAAACTCAAATGGGTTTTTGGGTTCAAAATGTGTATTTTTCACTAATGCTGCTATCCTTTTATAATCCATAATTTTTGGGCAAGGTAGTCTAATTACTTGGCGACATAATAACAGTATGAGTGCATGGTTTGGGAAAATAGATGCAGAAGGACAAATGGATGAAAGGATGGCCGCATCTGGCAACTTTACTGTTTGCTTTTTTTCAATGCAAAGGAGGAGCGTATAATTATTAAAAGGCTATTTTTGGAGATTGACAGGCAGGCTGTAGGGGAGGAGGTAGGCCTGTATTTTGAACTTAAAAACTCAAATGGGTTTTTGAGTTCAAAATGTGTATTTTTCCCTTATGCTGCTATCCATTTATAATCCATAATTTTGGGGCCAGGTTGTCCGATAACTTGGCAAAGTGAGAACAGTATGAGTGTATGATGGTTTGGGAACATAGGTGTAGAAGCACAAATCGATGAAAGGATAGCAGCATATGGCAACTTAACTGTTTGTTTTTCCAAAGCAAATGAAGAGTGCATAATTATTAAAAAAGGGTATTTTTGGAGATGGACAGGCAGGCTGATGGGGAGGAGGTAGGCCTGTATTTTGAACTTAAAAACTCAAATGGGTTTTTGGGTTCAAAATATGTATTTTTCCCTTATGCTGCTATCCTTTTATAATCCATAATTTTTGGGCCAGGTAGTCTAATTACTTGGCGACATAATAACAGTATGAGTGCATGGTTTGGGAAAATAGATGCAGAAGGACAAATGGATGAAAGGATGGCCACATCTGGCACCTTTACTGTTTGCTTTTTTTCAATGCAAAGGAGGAGCGTATAATTATTAAAAAGGGTATTTTTGGAGATGGACAGGCAGGCTGTAGGGGAGGAGGTAGAAAGAAAGAAAGAAGGGGCAGCGGCACCCATTGCCGGCGCCGCTTCCCTGTTGCCTCCCCCATCCCCGGTTGTATAATTACCTGTTGCTGGGGTCGGGTCAGCGCTGCTTCAGGACTCCGGGGTGCATCCCCTGAGTCGTTGCTATGCGCTGCATGGCGCGGCGCAATGATGAGTGACATCACTCGTCATTGCGTCTCGCAACGCATAGCAATGATGTAGGGGACGCACACCGGAGGCCTGAAGCAGCGCGGACCCGACCCCGGCAACAGATAATTATACAACTAGGGATGGGGGAGGCAACGGGGCAGCGGCGATGGCAATGGGTGCCGCTGCCCCTTATCTCCCCCTGGCTATCGGTGCAGCTGCCCCATTGCCGACACCGCTTCTCTCCCCCTGGCTATCGGCGCTGGCAATGGGACAGCGGCACCGATAGCCAGGGGGAGAGAAGGGGCAGCTGCGCCGATAGCAGGGGGAGAGAAGCGGCGGTAGCAGGGCTCTAGACCCCAGGAAAGGCAGGGGGAGAGAAGCAGGCAGCGACGGCCTCTCTCCCCCTGCCTTTCCTGGGGGCTCTGTGGGGTGAGAAGCAGTGTATCGGGGTATACACATGCACACACACGCACTCTCATTTTATGAAGGATATTTGGGTAAAAAAATTCTTTTACCCAAATATCCTTGATAAAATGAGGGTGTGTGTTATAGGCGGATGCGTGGTACACCCCGATAAATACGGTAATGTTCCCTTATGCTGCTACCCTTTTATAATCCATAATTTTTGGGCCAGGTAGTCTAATTACTTGGCGACATAATAACAGTATGAGTGCATGATTTGGGAAAATAGATGCAGAAGGACAAATGGATGAAAGGATGGCCGCATCTGGCAACTTTACTGTTTGCTTTTTTTCAATGCAAAGGAGGAGCGTATAATTATTAAAAATGGTATTTTTGGAGATGGACAGGCAGGCTGTAGGGGAGGAGGTAGGCCTGTATTTTGAACTTAAAAACTCAAATGGGTTTTTGGGTTCAAAATGTGTATTTTTCACTAATGCTGCTATCCTTTTATAATCCATAATTTTTGGGCCAGGTAGTCTAATTACTTGGCGACATAATAACAGTATGAGTGCATGGTTTGGGAAAATAGATGCAGAAGGACAAATGGATGAAAGGATGGCCGCATCTGGCAACTTTACTGTTTGCTTTTTTTCAATGCAAAGGAGGAGCGTATAATTATTAAAAAGGGTATTTTTGGAGATGGACAGGCAGGCTGTAGGGGAGGAGGTAGGCCTGTATTTTGAACTTAAAAACTCAAATGGGTTTTTGGGTTCAAAATGTCTATTTTTCCCTTATGCTGCTATCCTTTTATAATCCATCATTTTTGGGCCAGGTAGTCTAATTACTTGGCGACATAATAACATTATGAGTGCGTGGTTTGGGAAAATAGATGCAGAAGGACAAATGGATGAAAGGATGGCCGCATCTGGCAACTTTACTGTTTGCTTTTTTTCAATGCAAAGGAGGAGCGTATAATTATTAAAAGGCTATTTTTGGAGATGGACAGGCAGGCTGTAGGGGAGGAGGTAGGCCTGTATTTTGAACTTAAAAACTCAAATGGGTTTTTGGGTTCAAAATGTGTATTTTTCCCTTATGCTGCTATCCTTCTATAATCCATAATTTTGGGGCCAGGTTGTCCGATAACTTGGCAAAGTGAAAACAGTATGAGTGTATGATGGTTTGGGAAGATAGGTGTAGAAGCACAAATCGATGAAAGGATAGCAGCATATGGCAACTTAACTGTTTGTTTTTCCAAAGCAAATGAAGAGTGCATAATTATTAAAAAAGGGTATTTTTGGAGATGGACAGGCAGGCTGATGGGGAGGAGGTAGGCCTGTATTTTGAACTTAAAAACTCAAATGGGTTTTTGGGTTCAAAATATGAATTTTTCCCTTATGCTGCTATCCTTTTATAATCCATAATTTTTGGGCCAGGTAGTCTAATTACTTGGCGACATAATAACAGTATGAGTGCATGGTTTGGGAAAATAGATGCAGAAGGACAAATGGATGAAAGGATGGCCGCATCTGGCAACTTTACTGTTTGCTTTTTTTCAATGCAAAGGAGGAGCGTATAATTATTAAAAATGGTATTTTTGGAGATGGACAGGCAGGCTGTAGGGGAGGAGGTAGGCCTGTATTTTGAACTTAAAAACTCAAATGGGTTTTTGGGTTCAAAATGTGTTTTTTTCACTAATGCTGCTATCCTTTTATAATTCATAATGTTTGGGCCAGGTAGTCTAATTACTTGGCGACATAATAACAGTATGAGTGCATGGTTTGGGAAAATAGATGCAGAAGGACAAATGGATGAAAGGATGGCCGCATCTGGCAACTTTACTGTTTGCTTTTTTTCAATGCAAAGGAGGAGCGTATAATTATTAAAAAGGGTATTTTTGGAGATGGACAGGCAGGCTGTAGGGGAGGAGGTAGGCCTGTATTTTGAACTTAAAAACTCAAATGGGTTTTTGGGTTCAAAATGTGTATTTTTCACTAATGCTGCTATCCTTTTATAAACCATAATTTTTGGGCCAGGTAGTCTAATTACTTGGTGACATAATAACAGTATGAGTGCATGGTTTGGGAAAATAGATGCAGAAGGACAAATGGATGAAAGGATGGCCGCATCTGGCAACTTTACTGTTTGCTTTTTTTCAATGCAAAGGAGAGGCGTATAATTATTAAAAATCGTATTTTTGGAGATGGACAGGCAGGCTGTAGGGGAGGAGGTAGGCCTGTATTTTGAACTTAAAAACTCAAATGGGTTTTTGGGTTCAAAATGTGTATTTTTCACTAATGCTGCTATCCTTTTATAATCCATAATTTTTGGGCAAGGTAGTCTAATTACTTGGCGACATAATAACAGTATGAGTGCATGGTTTGGGAAAATAAATGCAGAAGGACAAATGGATGAAAGGATGGCCGCATCTGGCAACTTTACTGTTTGCTTTTTTTCAATGCAAAGGAGGAGCGTATAATTATTAAAAATGGTATTTTTGGAGATGGACAGGCAGGCTGTAGGGGAGGAGGTAGGCCTGTATTTTGAACTTAAAAACTCAAATGGGTTTTTGGGTTCAAAATGTGTTTTTTTCACTAATGCTGCTATCCTTTTATAATCCATAATTTTTGGGCAAGGTAGTCTAATTACTTGGCAACATAATAACAGTATGAGTGCGTGGTTTGGGAAAATAGATGCAGAAGGACAAATGGATGAAAGGATGGCCGCATCTGGCAACTTTACTGTTTGCTTTTTTTCAATGCAAAGGAGGAGCGTATAATTATTAAAAATTGTATTTTTGGAGATGGACAGGCAGGCTGTAGGGGAGAAGGTAGGCCTGTATTTTGAACTTAAAAACTCAAATGGGTTTTTGGGTTCAAAATGTGTTTTTTTCACTAATGCTGCTATCCTTTTATAATCCATAATTTTTGGGCAAGGTAGTCTAATTACTTGGTGACATAATAACAGTATGAGTGCATGGTTTGGGAAAATAGATGCAGAAGGACAAATGGATGAAAGGATGGCCGCATCTGGCAACTTTACTGTTTGCTTTTTTTCAATGCAAAGGAGAGGCGTATAATTATTAAAAATCGTATTTTTGGAGATGGACAGGCAGGCTGTAGGGGAGGAGGTAGGCCTGTATTTTGAACTTAAAAACTCAAATGGGTTTTCGGGTTCAAAATGTGTTTTTTTCACTAATGCTGCTATCCTTTTATAATTCATAATGTTTGGGCCAGGTAGTCTAATTACTTGGCGACATAATAACAGTATGAGTGCATGGTTTGGGAAAATAGATGCAGAAGGACAAATGGATGAAGGAATGGCCGCATCTGGCAACTTTACTGTTTGCTTTTTTTCAATGCAAAGGAGGAGCGTATAATTATTAAAAAGGGTATTTTTGGAGATGGACAGGCATGCTGTAGGGGAGGAGGTAGGCCTGTATTTTGAACTTAAAAACTCAAATGGGTTTTTGGGTTCAAAATGTGTATTTTTCACTAATGCTGCTATCCTTTTATAATCCATAATTTTTGGGCAAGGTAGTCTAATTACTTGGCGACATAATAACAGTATGAGTGCATGGTTTGGGAAAATAGATGCAGAAGGACAAATGGATGAAAGGATGGCCGCATCTGGCAACTTTACTGTTTGCTTTTTTTCAATGCAAAGGAGGAGCGTATAATTATTAAAAAGGGTATTTTTGGAGATGGACAGGCAGGCTGTAGGGGAAGAGGTAGGCCTGTATTTTGAACTTAAAAACTCAAATGGGTTTTTTGGGTTCAAAATGTGTATTTTTCCCTTATGCTGCTATCCTTTTATAATCCATCATTTTTGGGCCAGGTAGTCTAATTACTTGGCTACATAATAACAGTATGAGTGCGTGGTTTGGGAAAATAGATGCAGAAGGACAAATGGATGAAAGGATGGCCGCATCTGGCAACTTTACTGTTTGCTTTTTTTCAATGCAAAGGAGGAGCGTATAATTATTAAAAGGCTATTTTTGGAGATGGACAGGCAGGCTGTAGGGGAGGAGGTAGGCCTGTATTTTGAACTTAAAAACTCAAATGGGTTTTTGAGTTCAAAATGTGTATTTTTCCCTTATGCTGCTATCCTTTTATAATCCATCATTTTTGGGCCAGGTAGTCTAATTACTTGGCGACATAATAACAGTATGAGTGCGTGGTTTGGGAAAATAGATGCAGAAGGACAAATGGATGAAAGGATGGCCGCACCTGGCAACTTTACTGTTTGCTTTTTTTCAATGCAAAGGAGGAGCGTATAATTATTAAAAGGCTATTTTTGGAGATGGACAGGCAGGCTGTAGGGGAGGAGGTAGGCCTGTATTTTGAACTTAAAAACTCAAATGGGTTATTGGGTTCAAAATGTGTATTTTTCCCTTATGCTGCTATCCTTCTATAATCCATAATTTTGGGGCCAGGTTGTCCGATAACTTGGCAAAGTGAAAACAGTATGAGTGTATGATGGTTTGGGAAGATAGGTGTAGAAGCACAAATCGATGAAAGGATAGCAGCATATGGCAACTTAACTGTTTGTTTTTCCAAAGCAAATGAAGAGTGCATAATTATTAAAAAGGGTATTTTTGGAGATGGACAGGCAGGCTGATGGGGAGGAGGTAGGCCTGTATTTTGAACTTAAAAACTCAAATGGGTTTTTGGGTTCAAAATATGTATTTTTCCCTTATGCTGCTATCCTTTTATAATCCATAATTTTTGGGCCAGGTAGTCTAATTACTTGGCGACATAATAACAGTATGAGTGCATGGTTTGGGAAAATAGATGCAGAAGGACAAATGGATGAAAGGATGGCCGCATCTGGCAACTTTACTGTTTGCTTTTTTTCAATGCAAAGGAGGAGCGTATAATTATTAAAAATGGTATTTTTGGAGATGGACAGGCAGGCTGTAGGGGAGGAGGTAGGCCTGTATTTTGAACTTAAAAACTCAAATGGGTTTTTGGGTTCAAAATGTGTTTTTTTCACTAATGCTGCTATCCTTTTATAATTCATAATGTTTGGGCCAGGTAGTCTAATTACTTGGCGATATAATAACAGTATGAGTGCATGGTTTGGGAAAATAGATGCAGAAGGACAAATGGATGAAAGGATGGCCGCATCTGGCAACTTTACTGTTTGCTTTTTTTCAATGCAAAGGAGGAGCGTATAATTATTAAAAAGGGTATTTTTGGAGATGGACAGGCAGGCTGTAGGGGAGGAGGTAGGCCTGTATTTTGAACTTAAAAACTCAAATGGGTTTTTGGGTTCAAAATGTGTATTTTTCACTAATGCTGCTATCCTTTTATAAACCATAATTTTTGGGCCAGGTAGTCTAATTACTTGGTGACATAATAACAGTATGAGTGCATGGTTTGGGAAAATAGATGCAGAAGGACAAATGGATGAAAGGATGGCCGCATCTGGCAACTTTACTGTTTGCTTTTTTTCAATGCAAAGGAGAGGCGTATAATTATTAAAAATCGTATTTTTGGAGATGGACAGGCAGGCTGTAGGGGAGGAGGTAGGCCTGTATTTTGAACTTAAAAACTCAAATGGGTTTTTGGGTTCAAAATGTGTATTTTTCACTAATGCTGCTATCCTTTTATAATCCATAATTTTTGGGCAAGGTAGTCTAATTACTTGGCGACATAATAACAGTATGAGTGCATGGTTTGGGAAAATAGATGCAGAAGGACAAATGGATGAAAGGATGGCCGCATCTGGCAACTTTACTGTTTGCTTTTTTTCAATGCAAAGGAGGAGCGTATAATTATTAAAAAGGGTATTTTTGGAGATGGACAGGCAGGCTGTAGGGGAGGAGGTAGGCCTGTATTTTGAACTTAAAAACTCAAATGGGTTTTTTGGGTTCAAAATGTGTATTTTTCCCTTATGCTGCTATCCTTTTATAATCCATCATTTTTGGGCCAGGTAGTCTAATTACTTGGCTACATAATAACAGTATGAGTGCGTGGTTTGGGAAAATAGATGCAGAAGGACAAATGGATGAAAGGATGGCCGCATCTGGCAACTTTACTGTTTGCTTTTTTTCAATGCAAAGGAGGAGCGTATAATTATTAAAAGGCTATTTTTGGAGATGGACAGGCAGGCTGTAGGGGAGGAGGTAGGCCTGTATTTTGAACTTAAAAACTCAAATGGGTTTTTGGGTTCAAAATGTGTATTTTTCCCTTATGCTGCTATCCTTTTATAATCCATCATTTTTGGGCCAGGTAGTCTAATTACTTGGCGACATAATAACAGTATGAGTGCGTGGTTTGGGAAAATAGATGCAGAAGGACAAATGGATGAAAGGATGGCCGCATCTGGCAACTTTACTGTTTGCTTTTTTTCAATGCAAAGGAGGAGCGTATAATTATTAAAAGGCTATTTTTGGAGATGGACAGGCAGGCTGTAGGGGAGGAGGTAGGCCTGTATTTTGAACTTAAAAACTCAAATGGGTTTTTGGGTTCAAAATGTGTATTTTTCCCTTATGCTGCTATCCTTCTATAATCCATAATTTTGGGGCCAGGTTGTCCGATAACTTGGCAAAGTGAAAACAGTATGAGTGTATGATGGTTTGGGAAGATAGGTGTAGAAGCACAAATCGATGAAAGGATAGCAGCATATGGCAACTTAACTGTTTGTTTTTCCAAAGCAAATGAAGAGTGCATAATTATTAAAAAAGGGTATTTTTGGAGATGGACAGGCAGGCTGATGGGGAGGAGGTAGGCCTGTATTTTGAACTTAAAAACTCAAATGGGTTTTTGGGTTCAAAATATGAATTTTTCCCTTATGCTGCTATCCTTTTATAATCCATAATTTTTGGGCCAGGTAGTCTAATTACTTGGCGACATAATAACAGTATGAGTGCATGGTTTGGGAAAATAGATGCAGAAGGACAAATGGATGAAAGGATGGCCGCATCTGGCAACTTTACTGTTTGCTTTTTTTCAATGCAAAGGAGGAGCGTATAATTATTAAAAGGGTATTTTTGGAGATGGACAGGCAGGCTGTAGGGGAGGACGTAGGCCTGTATTTTGAACTTAAAAACTCAAATGGGTTTTTGGGTTCAAAATGTGTATTTTTCACTAATGCTGCTGTCCTTTTATAATCCATAATTTTTGGGCCAGGTAGTCTAATTACTTGGCGACATAATAACAGTATGAGTGCATGGTTTGGGAAAATAGATGCAGAAGGACAAATGGATGAAAGGATGGCCGCATCTGGCAACTTTACTGTTTGCTTTTTTTCAATGCAAAGGAGGAGCGTATAATTATTAAAAAGGGTATTTTTGGAGATGGACAGGCAGGCTGTAGGGGAGGAGGTAGGCCTGTATTTTGAACTTAAAAACTCAAATGGGTTTTTGGGTTCAAAATGTGTATTTTTCACTAATGCTGCTATCCTTTTATAATCCATAATTTTTGGGCCAGGTAGTCTAATTACTTGGCGACATAATAACAGTATGAGTGCATGGTTTGGGAAAATAGATGCAGAAGGACAAATGGATGAAAGGATGGCCGCATCTGGCAACTTTACTGTTTGCTTTTTTTCATTGCAAAGGAGGAGCGTATAATTATTAAAAGGGTATTTTTGGAGATGGACAGGCAGGCTGTAGGGGAGGAGGTAGAAAAAAAGAAGGGGCTGCGGCACCCATTGCCGGCGCCGCTGCCTCCCCCATCCCCGATTGTATAATTACCTGTTGCTGGGGTCGGGTCAGAGCTGCTTCAGGTCTCCGGTGTGCATCCCCTGCGTCGTTGCTATGTGCTGCATGGCGAGGCGCAATGACGAGTGACGTCACTCGTCATTGCTTCTCGCAACGCATAGCAATGATGCAGGGGACGCACACCGGAGGCCTGAAGCAGCGCGGACCCGACCCCGGCAACGGGTAATTATACAACTATGGATGGGGTAGGCAACGGGGCAGCGGCGCCGGCAATGGGTGCCGCTGCCCCTTATCCCCCCCTGGCTATCGGTGCCGTTGCCCCATTGCCGGCGCCGCTTCTCTCCCCCTGGCTATCGGCGCTGGCAATGGGACAGCGGCACCGATAGCCAGGGGGGGAGAAGGGGCAGCGGCGCCGATAGCAGGGGGAGAGAAGCGGCGGTAGCAGGACTCTAGACCCCAGGAAAGGCAGGGGGAGCGAAGCAGGCAGCGACGGCCTCTCTCCCCCTGCCTTTCCTGGGGGCTCTGTGGGGTGAGAAGCAGTGTATCGGGGTATACACATGCACACACACGCTCCCTCATTTTATGAAGGATATTTGGGTAAAAAACTTTTTTTACCCAAATATCCTTGGTAAAATGAGGGTGCGTGTTATAGGCCGGTGCGTGGTACACCCCGATAAATACGGCAATTTTTCCTTATGCTGCTACCCTTTTATAATCCATAATTTTGGGGCCAGGTAGTCTAATTACTTGGCGACATAATAACAGTATGAGTGCATGGTTTGGGAAAATAGATGCAGAAGGACAAATGGATGAAAGGATGGCCGCATCTGGCAACTTTACTGTTTGCTTTTTTTCAATGCAAAGGAGGAGCGTATAATTATTAAAAAGGGTATTTTTTGAGATGGACAGGCAGGCTGTAGGGGAGGAGGTAGGCCTGTATTTTGAACTTAAAAACGCAAATGGGTTTTAGGGTTCAAAATGTGTATTTTTCCCTTATGCTGCTATCCTTTTATAATCCATAATTTTGGGGCCAGGTTGTCCGATAACTTGGCAAAGTGAAAACAGTATGAGTGTATGATGGTTTGGGAACATAGGTGTAGAAGCACAAATCTATGAAAGGATAGCAGCATATGGCAACTTAACTGTTTGTTTTTCCAAAGCAAATGAAGAGTGCATAATTATTAAAAAAGGGTATTTTTGGAGATGGACAGGCAGGCTGTAGGGGAGGAGGTAGGCCTGTATTTTGAACTTAGAAACTCAAGTGGGTTTTTGGGTTCAAAATGTGTATTTTTCCCTTATGCTGCTATCCTTTTATAATCCATAATTTTGATGCCAGGTTGTCCGATAACTTGGCAAAGTGAAAACAGTATGAGTGTATGATGGTTACCCCTGCTATCGGCGCTGCTGCCCCTTCTCTTCCCCTGGCTATCAGTGCCGCTGCCCCATTGCCGGCGCCGATAGCCAGGGGGAGAGAAACGGTGCCGGCAATGGGGCAGCGGCGTCGACTTACAGGGGGAAAGAAGAGGAAGCGGCACCCATTGCCAGCGCCACTGCCCCGTTGCCCCGTTGCCTCCCCCATCCCCGGTTGTATAATTACCTGTTGCTGGGGGCTCTGTGGGGTGAGAAGCAGTGTATCGGTGTATACACATGCACACACACGCACCCTCATTTTATGAAGGATATTTGGGTAAAAACTTTTTTTACCCAAATATCCTTGGTAAAATGAGGGTGCGTGTTATAGGCTGGTGCGTGGTACACCCCGATAAATACGGTAATTTTCCCTTAAGCTGCTACCCTTTTATAATCCATAATTTTTGGGCCAGGTAGTCTAATAACTTGGCGACATGATAACAGTATGAGTGCATGGTTTTGGAAAATAGGTGCAGAAGGACAAATCGCTGCTGCCCCTTTTCTCCCCCTAGCTATCAGTGCCGCTGCCCCATTGCCAGGCGCCGATAGCCAGGGGGAGAGAAACGGTGCCGGCAATGGGGCAGCGGCATCGACTTACAGGGGGAAAGAAGAGGAAGCGGCACCCATTGCCGGCGCCGCTGCCCCATTGCCTCCCCCATTCCCGGTTGTATAATTACCTGTTGCTGGGGTCGGGTCAGTGCTGCATCAGGCCTCCGGTGTGCATCCCCTGCGTCGTTTCTATGCGCTGCATGGCGCGTCTCAATAACGAGTGACGTCACTCTTCATTGCGTCTCGCAACGCATAGCAATGATGCAGGGGACGCACACCGGAGGCCTGAAGCAGCGCGGACCCGACCCCGGCAACAGGTAATTATACAACTAGGGATGGTGGAGGCAACGGGGCAGCGGCGCCGGCAATGGGTGCCGCTGCCCCTTATCTACCCCTGGCTATCGGTGCCGCTGCCCCATTGCCGGCGCCGCTTCTCTCCCCCTGGTTATCGGCGCTGGCAATGGGACAGCGGCACCGATAGCCAGGGGGAGAGAAGGGGCAGCGGCGCCGATAGCAGGGGGAGAGAAGCGGCGGTAGCAGGGCTCTAGACCCCAGTAAAGGCAGGGGGAGAGAAGCAGGCAGCGACGGACTCTCTCCCCCTGCCTTTCCTGGGGGCTCTGTGGGGTGAGAAGCAGTGTATCGGGGTATACACATGCACACACACGCACCCTCATTTTATGAATGATATTTGGGTAAAAAAACTTTTTTTACCCAAATATCCTTGGTAAAATGAGGGTGCGTGTTATAGGCCGGTGCGTTGTACACCCCGATAAATACGGTAATGTTCCCTTATGCTGCTATCCTTTTATAATCCATCATTTTTGGGCCAGGTTGTCCGATAACTTGGCAACGTGAAAACAGTATGAGTGTATGAAGGTTTGGGAACATAGGTGTAGAAGCACAAATCGATGAAAGGATAGCAGCATATGGCAACTTAACTGTTTTTTTTTCCAAAGCAAATGAAGAGTGCATAATTATTAAAAAAGGGTATTTTTGTAGATGGACAGGCAGGCTGATGGGGAGGAGGTAGGCCTGTATTTTGAACTTAAAAACTCAAATGGGTTTTTGGGTTCAAAATGTGTATTTTTCCCTTATGCTGCTATCCTTTTATAATCCATAATTTTTGGGCCTGGTAGTCTAATTACTTGGCGACATAATAACAGTATGAGTGCATGGTTTGGGAAAATAGATGCAGAAGGACAAATGGATGAAAGGATGGCCGCATCTGGCAACTTTACTGTTTGCTTTTTTCAATGCAAAGGAGGAGCGTATAATTATTAAAAAGGGTATTTTTGGAGATGGACAGGCAGGCTGTAGGGGAGGAGGTAGGCCTGTATTTTGAACTTAAAAACTCAAATGGGTTTTTGGGTTCAAAATGTGTATTTTTCACTAATGCTGCTATCCTTTTATAATCCATAATTTTTGGGCCAGGTAGTCTAATTACTTGGCGACATAATAACAGTATGAGCGCATGGTTTGGGAAAATAGATGCAGAAGGACAAATGGATGAAAGGATGGCCGCATCTGGCAACTTTACTGTTTGCTTTTTTTCAATGCAAAGGAGGAGCGTATAATTATTAAAAAGGGTATTTTTGGAGATGGACAGGCAGGCTGTAGGGGAGGAGGTAGGCCTGTATTTTGAACTTAAAAACTCAAATGGGTTTTTGGGTTCAAAATGTGCATTTTTCACTAATTCTGCTATCCTTTGATAATCCATAATTTTTGGGCCTGGTAGTCTAATTACTTGGCGACATAATAACAGTATGAGTGCATGGTTTGGGAAAATAGATGCAGAAGGACAAATGGATGAAAGGATGGCCGCATCTGGCAACTTTACTGTTTGCTTTTTTCAATGCAAAGGAGGAGCTATGCACTGCATGGCGAGGCGCAATGACGAGTGACGTCACTCGTCATTGCGTCTCGCAACGCATAGCAATGATGCAGGGGACGCACACCGGAGGCCTGAAGCAGCGCGGACCCGACACCGGCAACAGGTAATTATACAACTAGGAATGGGGGAGGCAACGGGGCAGCGGCGCCGGCAATGGGTGCCGCTGCCCCTTATCTCCCCCTGGCTATCGGTGCCGCTGCCCCATTGCCGGCGCCGCTTCTCTCCCCCTGGCTATCGGCGCTGGCAATGGGACAGCGGCACCGTTAGCCATGGGGAGAGAAGGGGCAGCGGCGCCGATAGCAGGGGGAGAGAAGCGGCGGTAGCAGGACTCTAGACCCCAGGAAAGGCAGGGGAAGAGAAGCAGGCAGTGACGGCCTCTCTCCTCCTGCCTTTCCTGGGGGCTCTGTGGGGTGAGAATCAGTGTATCGGGGTATACACATGCACACACACGCACCCTCATTTTATGAAGGATATTTGGGTAAAAAACTTTTTTTACCAAGTATCCTTGGTAAAATGAGGGTGCGTGTTATAGGCCGGTGCGTGGTACACCCCGAGAAATCTGGTAATGTTCCCTTATGCTGCTACCCTTTTATAATCCATCATTTTTGGGCCAGGTAGTCTAATTACTTGGCGACATAATAACAGTATGAGTGCATGGTTTGGGAAAATAGATGCAGAAGGGCAAATATATGAAAGGATGGCCGCATCTGGGAACTTTACTGTTTGCTTTTTTTCAATGCAAAGGAGGAGCAAATAATTATTGAAAAGGGTATTTTTGGAGATGGACAGGCAGGCTGTAGGGGAGGAGGTAGGCCTGTATTTTGAACTTAAAAACTCAAATGGGTTTTTGGGTTCAAAATGTGTATTTTTCCCTTATGCTGCTATCCTTTTATAATCCATAATTTTGGGGCCAGGTTGTCCGATAACTTGGCAAAGTGAAAACAGTATGAGTATATGATGGTTACCCCTGCTATCGGCGCTGCTGCCCCTTCTCTCCCCCTGGCTATCAGTGCCGCTGCCCCATTGCCGGCGCCGATAGCCAGGGGGAGAGAAACGGCGCCGGCAATGGGGCAGCGACGTCGACAGACAGGAGGAAAGAAGGGGCAGCGGCACTCATTGCCGGCGCCGCTGCCCCGTTGCCTCCCCCATCCCCGGTTGTATAATTTCCTGTTGCTGGGGTCAGGTCAGCGCTGCTTCAGGCCTCCAGTGTGCATTCCCTGCGTCGTTGCTATGCTTTGCATGGCGCGGCGCAATGACGAGAGACGTCACTCGTCATTGCGTCTCGCAACGCATAGCAATGATGCAGGGGACGCACACCGGAGGCCTGAAGCAGCGCGGACCCGACCCCGGCAACATGTAATTATACAACTAGGGATGAGGGAGGCAACGGGGCAGCGGCGCCGGCAATGGGTGCCGCTGCCCCTTATCTACCCCTGGCTATCGGTGCCGCTGCCCCATTGCCGGCGCCGCTTCTCTCCCCCTGGCTATCGGCTCTGGCAATGGGACAGCGGCACCGATAGCCAGGGGGAGAGAAGGGGCAGCGGCGCCGATAGCAGGGGGAGAGAAGCGGCGGTAGCAGGGCTCTAGACCCCAGGAAAGGCAGGGGGAGAGAAGCAGGCAGCGACGGACTCTCTCCCCCTGCCTTTCCTGGGGGCTCTGTGGGGTGAGAAGCAGTGTATCGGGGTATACACATGCACACACACGCACCCTCATTTTATGAATGATATTTGGGTAAAAAAACTTTTTTTACCCAAATATCCTTGGTAAAATGAGGGTGCGTGTTATAGGCCGGTGCGTTGTACACCCCGATAAATACGGTAATGTTCCCTTATGCTGCTACCCTTTTATAATCCATAATTTTTGGGCCAGGTAGTCTAATTACTTGGCGACATAATAACAGTATGAGTGCATGGTTTGGGAAAATAGATGCAGAAGGACAAATGGATGAAAGGATGGCCGCATCTGGCAACTTTACTGTTTGCTTTTTTTTCATTGCAAAGGAGGAGCGTATAATTATTAAAAAGGGTATTTTTGGAGATGGACAGGCAGGCTGTAGGGGAGGAGGCAGTCCTGTATTTTGAACTTAAAAACTCAAATGGGTTTTTGGGTTCAAAATGTGTATTTTTCACTAATGCTGCTATCCTTTTATAATCCATCATTTTTGGGCCAGGTAGTCTAATTACTTGGCGACATAATAACAGTATGAGTGCATGGTTTGGGAAAATAGATGCAGAAGGGCAAATATATGAAAGGATGGCCGCATCTGGGAACTTTACTGTTTGCTTTTTTTCAATGCAAAGGAGGAGCAAATAATTATTGAAAAGGGTATTTTTGGAGATGGACAGGCAGGCTGTAGGGGAGGAGGTAGGCCTGTATTTTGAACTTAAAAACTCAAATGGGTTTTTGGGTTCAAAATGTGTATTTTTCCCTTATGCTGCTATCCTTTTATAATCCATAATTTTGGGGCCAGGTTGTCCGATAACTTGGCAAAGTGAAAACAGTATGAGTGTATGATGGTTACCCCTGCTATCGGCGCTGCTGCCCCTTCTCTCCCCCTGGCTATCAGTGCCGCTGCCCCATTGCCGGCGCCGATAGCCAGGGGGAGAGAAACCGCGTCGGCAATGGGGCAGCGGCGTCGACAGACAAGGGGAAAGAAGGGGAAGCGGCACCCATTGCCCCGTTGCCTCCCCCATCCTCGGTTGTATAATTACCTGTTGCTGCGTATCGGGTCAGCGCTGCTTCAGGCCTTCGGTGTGTATTCCCTGCGTCGTTGCTATGCTTTGCATGGCGCGGCGCAATGACGAGAGACGTCAGTCGTCATTGCATCTCGCAACGCATAGCAATGATACAGGGGACGCACACCGGAGGCCTGAAGCAGCGCGGACCCGACCCCAGCAACAGGTAATTTTACAACTAGGGATGGGGGAGGCAACGGGGCAGCGGCGCCGGCAATGGTTGCCGCTGCCCCTTATCCTCCCCTGGCTATCGGTGCCGTTGCCCCATTGCCGGCACCGCTTCTCTCCCCCTGGCTATCGGCGCTGGCAATGGGACAGCGGCACCGATAGCCAGGGGGAGAGAAGGGGCAGCGGCGCCGATAGCAGGGGGAGAGAAGCGGCGGTAGCAGGGCTCTAGACCCCAGGAAAGGCAGGGGAGAGAAGCAGGCAGCGACGGCCTCTCTCCCCCTGCCTTTCCTGGGGGCTCTGTGGGGTGGGAAGCAGTGTATCGGGGTATACACATGCACCCACACGCACCCTCATTTTATGAAGGATATTTGGTTAAAAAACTTTTTTTACCCAAATATCCTTGGTAAAATGAGGGTGCGTGTTATAGGCCGGTGCGTGGTACACCCCGATAAATACGGTAATTTTCCCTCATGATGCTACCCTTTTATAATCCATAATTTTTGGGCCAGGTAGTCTAATTACTTGGCGACATAATAACAGTATGAGTGCATGGTTTGGGAAAATAGATGCAGAAGGACAAATGGATGAAAGGATGGCCGCATCTGGGAACTTTACTGTTTGCTTTTTTTCAATGCAAAGGAGGAGCGTATAATTATTAAAAAGGGTATTTTTGGAGATGGACAGGCAGGCTGTAGGGGAGGAGGTAGGCCTGTATTTTGAACTTAAAAACTCAAATGGGTTTTTGGGTTGAAAATGTGTATTTTTCACGAATGCTGCTATCCTTTTATAATCCATAATTTTTGGGCCAGGTAGTCTAATTACTTGGCGACATAATAACAGTATGAGTGCATGGTTTGGGAAAATAGATGCAGAAGGACAAATGGATGAAAGGATGGCCGCATCTGGCAACTTTACTGTTTGCTTTTTTTCAATGCAAAGGAGGAGCGTATAATTATTAAAAAGGGTATTTTTTTGAGATGGACAGGCAGGCTGTAGGGGAGGAGGTAGTCCTGTATTTTGAACTTAAAAACTCAAATGGGTTTTGGGTTCAAAATGTGTATTTTTCCCTTATGCTGCTATCCTTTTATAATCCATAATTTTGGGGCCAGGTTGTCCGATAACTTGGCAAAGTGAAAACAGTATGAGTGTATGATGGTTACCCCTGCTATCGGCGCTGCTGCCCCTTCTCTCCCCCTGGCTATCAGTGCCGCTGCCCCATTGCCGGCGCCGATAGCCAGGCGGAGAGAAACGGCGCCGGCAATGGGGCAGCGACGTCGACAGACAGGAGGAAAGAAGGGGCAGCGGCACTCATTGCCGACGCCGCTGCCCCGTTGCCTCCCCCATCCCCGGTTGTATAATTACCTGTTGCTGGGGTCGGGTCAGCGCTGCTTCAGGCCTCCGGTGTGCATTCCCTGCGTTGTTGCTATGCTTTGCATGGCGCGGCGCAATGACGAGAGACGTCACTCGTCATTGCGTCTCGCAACGCATAGCAATGATGCAGGGGACGCACACCGGAGGCCTGAAGCAGCGCGGACCCGACCCCGGCAACATGTCATTATACAACTAGGGATGAGGGAGGCAACGTGGCAGTGGCGCCGGCAATGGGTGCCACTGCCCCTTATCCCCCCCTGGCTATCGGTGCCGTTGCCCCATTGCCGGCACCGCTTCTCTCCCCCTGGCTATCGGCGCTGGCAATGGGACAGCGGCACCGATAGCCAGGGGGAGAGAAGGGGCAGCGGCGCCGATAGCAGGGGGAGAGAAGCGGCGGTAGTAGGGCTCTAGACCCCAGGAAAGGCCTGGGAGAGAAGCAGGCAGTGACGGCCTCTCTCCTCCTGCCTTTCCTGGGGGCTCTGTGGGGTGGGAAGCAGTGTATCGGGGTATACACATGCACACACACGCACCCTCATTTTATGAAGGATATTTTTGTAAAAAACTTTTTTTACCAAATATCCTTGGTAAAATGAGGGTGCGTGTTATAGGCCGGTGCGTGGTACACCCCGAGAAATACGGTAATGTTCCCTTATGCTGCTACCCTTTTATAATCCATCATTTTTGGGCCAGGTAGTCTGATTACTTGGCGACATAATAACAGTATGAGTGCATGGTTTGGGAAAATAGATGCAGAAGGGCAAATATATGAAAGGATGGCCGCATCTGGGAACTTTACTGTTTGCTTTTTTTCAATGCAAAGGAGGAGCAAATAATTATTGAAAAGGGTATTTTTGGAGATGGACAGGCAGGCTGTAGGGGAGGAGGTAGGCCTGTATTTTGAACTTAAAAACTCAAATGGGTTTTTGGGTTCAAAATGTGTATTTTTCCCTTATGCTGCTATCCTTTTATAATCCATAATTTTGGGGCCAGGTTGTCCGATAACTTGGCAAAGTGAAAACAGTATGAGTATATGATGGTTACCCCTGCTATCGGCGCTGCTGCCCCTTCTCTCCCCCTGGCTATCAGTGCCGCTGCCCCATTGCCGGTGCCGATAGCCAGGGGGAGAGAAACGGCGCCGGCAATGGGGCAGCGACGTCGACAGACAGGAGGAAAGAAGGGGCAGCGGCACTCATTGCCGGCGCCGCTGCCCCGTTGCCTCCCCCATCCCCGGTTGTATAATTACCTGTTGCTGGGGTCAGGTCAGCGCTGCTTCAGGCCTCCAGTGTGCATTCCCTGCGTCGTTGCTATGCTTTGCATGGCGCGGCGCAATGACGAGAGACGTCACTCGTCATTGCGTCTCGCAACGCATAGCAATGATGCAGGGGACGCACACCGGAGGCCTGAAGCAGCGCGGACCCGACCCCGGCAACATGTAATTATACAACTAGGGATGAGGGAGGCAACGTGGCAGCGGCGCCGGCAATGGGTGCCACTGCCCCTTATCCCCCCCTGGCTATCGGTGCCGTTGCCCCATTGCCGGCACCGCTTCTCTCCCCCTGGCTATCGGCGCTGGCAATGGGACAGCGGCACCGATAGCCAGGGGGAGAGAAGGGGCAGCGGCGCCCATAGCAGGGGGAGAGATGCGGCGGTAGCAGGGCTCTAGACCCCAGGAAAGGCAGGGGGAGAGAAGCAGGCAGTGACGGCCTCTCTCCTCCTGCCTTTCCTGGGGGCTCTGTGGGGTGAGAAGCAGTGTATCGGGGTATACACATGCACACACACGCACCCTCATTTTATGAAGGATATTTGGGTAAAAAACTTTTTTTACCCAAATATCCTTGGTAAAATGAGGGTGCGTGTTATAGGCCGGTGCGTGGTACACCCCGATAAATACGGTAATGTTCCCTTATGCTGCTACCCTTTTATAATCCATCATTTTTGGGCCAGGTAGTCTAATTACTTGGCGACATAATAACAATATGAGTGCATGGTTTGGGAAAATAGATGCAGAAGGGCAAATGGATGAAAGGATGGCCGCATCTGGGAACTTTACTGTTTGCTTTTTTTCAATGCAAAGGAGGAGCAAATAATTATTGAAAAGGGTATTTTTGGAGATGGACAGGCAGGCTGTAGGGGAGGAGGTGGGCCTGTATTTTGAACTTAAAAACTCAAATGGGTTTTTGGGTTCAAAATGTGTATTTTTCCCTTATGCTGCTATCCTTTTATAATCCATAATTTTGGGGCCAGCTTGTCCGATAACTTGGCAAAGTGAAAACAGTATGAGTGTATGATGGTTTGGGAACATAGGTGTAGAAGCACTAATCGATGAAAGGATAGTGTTACGCCGAGCGCTCCGGGTCCCCGCTCCTCCCCGGAGCGCTCGCTTCACTCTCCCCGCGGCAGCGCTCCGGTCACGTCCTCTGACCCGGGGCGCTGCGATTCCGCTGCCAGCCGGGATGCGATTCGCGATGCGGGTAGCGCCCGCTCGCGATGCGCACCCCGGCTCCCCTACCTGACTCGCTCTCCGTCTGTTCTGTCCCGGCGCGCGCGGCCCCGCTCCCTAGGGCGCGCGCGCCGGGTCTCTGCGATTTAAAGGGCCACTGCGCCGCTGATTGGCGCAGTGGTTTCAATCAGTGTGTTCACCTGTGCACTTCCCTATATCACCTCACTTCCCCTGCACTCCCTTGCCGGATCTTGTTGCCTTAGTGCCAGTGAAAGCGTTCCTTGTGTGTTCCTTGCCTGTGTTTCCAGACCTTCTGCCGTTGCCCCTGACTACGATCCTTGCTGCCTGCCCCGACCTTCTGCTACGTCCGACCTTGCTTTTGCCTACTCCCTTGTACCGCGCCTATCTTCAGCAGCCAGAGAGGTGAGCCGTTGCTAGTGGATACGACCTGGTCACTACCGCCGCAGCAAGACCATCCCGCTTTGCGGCGGGCTCTGGTGAAAACCAGTAGTGGCTTAGAACCGGTCCACTAGCACGGTCCACGCCAATCCCTCTCTGGCACAGAGGATCCACTACCTGCCAGCCGGCATCGTGACAGATAGCAGCATATGGCAACTTAACTGTTTGTTTTTCCAAAGCAAATGAAGAGTGCATAATTATTAAAAAAAGGGTATTTCTGGAGATGGACAGGCAGGCTGATGGGGAGGAGGTAGGCCTGTATTTTGAACTTAAAACTCAAATGGGTTTTTGGGTTCAAAATGTGTATTTTTCACTAATGCTGCTATCCTTTTATAATCCATAATTTTTGGGCCTGGTAGTCTAATTACTTGGCGACATAATAACAGTATGAGTGCATGGTTTGGGAAAATAGATGCAGAAGGATAAATGGATGAAAGGATGGCCGCATCTGGCAACTTTATTGTTTGCTTTTTTTCAATGCAAAGGAGGAGCGTATCATTATTAAAAAGGGTATTTTTGGAGATGGACAGGCAGGCTGTAGGGGAGGAGGTAGGCCTGTATTTTGAACTTTAAAACTCAAATGGGTTTTTGGGTTGAAAATGTGTATTTTTCCCTTATGCTGCTATCCTTTTATAATCCATAATTTTGGGGCCAGGTTGTCCGATAACTTGGCAAAGTGAAAACAGTATGAGTGTATGATGGTTTGGGAACATAGGTGTAGAAGCACAAATCGATGAAAGGATAGCAGCATATGGCAACTTAACTGTTTGTTTTTCCAAAGCAAATGAAGAGTGCATAATTATTAAAAAAGGGTATTTTTGGAGATGGACAGGCAGGCTGATGGGGAGGAGGTAGGCCTATATTTTGAACTTAAAAACTCAAATGGGTTTTTGGGTTCAAAATGTGTATTTTTCACTAATGCTGCTATCCTTTTATAATCCATAATTTTTGGGCCTGGTAGTCTAATTACTTGGCGACATAATAACAGTATGAGTGCATGATTTGGGGAAAATAGATGCAGAACGACAAATGGATGAAAGGATGGCCGCATCTGGCAACTTTACTGTTTGCTTTTTTTCAATGCAAAGGAGGAGCGTATAATTATTAAAAAGGGTATTTTTGGAGATGGACAGGCAGGCTGTAGGGGAGGAGGTAGGCCTGTATTTTGAACTTAAAAACTCAAATGGGTTTTTGGGTTGAAAATGTGTATTTTTCACGAATGCTGCTATCCTTTTATAATCCATAATTTTTGGGCCAGGTAGTCTAATTACTTGGCGACATAATAACAGTATGAGTGCATGGTTTTGGAAAATAGATGCAGAAGGACAAATGGATGAAAGGATGGCCGCATCTGGCAACTTTACTGTTTGCTTTTTTTCAATGCAAAGGAGGAGCGTATAATTATTAAAAAGGGTATTTTTTTGAGATGGACAGGCAGGCTGTAGGGAAGGAGGTAGTCCTGTATTTTGAACTTAAAAACTCAAATGGGTTTTGGGTTCAAAATGTGTATTTTTCCCTTATGCTGCTATCCTTTTATAATCCATAATTTTGGGGCCAGGTTGTCCGATAACTTGGCAAAGTGAAAACAGTATGAGTGTATGATGGTTACCCCTGCTATCGGCGCTGCTGCCCCTTCTCTCCCCCTGGCTATCAGTGCCGCTGCCCCATTGCCGGCGCCGATAGCCAGGGGGAGAGAAACGGCGCCGGCAATGGGGCAGCGACGTCGACAGACAGGAGGAAAGAAGGGGCAGCGGCACTCATTGCCGACGCCGCTGCCCCGTTGCCTCCCCCATCCCCGGTTGTATAATTACCTGTTGCTGGGGTCGGGTCAGCGCTGCTTCAGGCCTCCGGTGTGCATTCCCTGCGTTGTTGCTATGCTTTGCATGGCGCGGCGCAATGACGAGAGACGTCACTCGTCATTGCGTCTCGCAACGCATAGCAATGATGCAGGGGACGCACACCGGAGGCCTGAAGCAGCGCGGACCCGACCCCGGCAACATGTCATTATACAACTAGGGATGAGGGAGGCAACGCGGCAGCGGCGCCGGCAATGGGTGCCACTGCCCCTTATCCCCCCCTGGCTATCGGTGCCGTTGCCCCATTGCCGGCACCGCTTCTCTCCCCCTGGCTATCGGCGCTGGCAATGGGACAGCGGCACCGATAGCCAGGGGGAGAGAAGGGGCAGCGGCGCCGATAGCAGGGGGAGAGAAGCGGCGGTAGTAGGGCTCTAGACCCCAGGAAAGGCCTGGGAGAGAAGCAGGCAGTGACGGCCTCTCTCCTCCTGCCTTTCCTGGGGGCTCTGTGGGGTGGGAAGCAGTGTATCGGGGTATACACATGCACACACACGCACCCTCATTTTATGAAGGATATTTTTGTAAAAAACTTTTTTTACCAAATATCCTTGGTAAAATGAGGGTGCGTGTTATAGGCCGGTGCGTGGTACACCCCGAGAAATACGGTAATGTTCCCTTATGCTGCTACCCTTTTATAATCCATCATTTTTGGGCCAGGTAGTCTGATTACTTGGCGACATAATAACAGTATGAGTGCATGGTTTGGGAAAATAGATGCAGAAGGGCAAATATATGAAAGGATGGCCGCATCTGGGAACTTTACTGTTTGCTTTTTTTCAATGCAAAGGAGGAGCAAATAATTATTGAAAAGGGTATTTTTGGAGATGGACAGGCAGGCTGTAGGGGAGGAGGTAGGCCTGTATTTTGAACTTAAAAACTCAAATGGGTTTTTGGGTTCAAAATGTGTATTTTTCCCTTATGCTGCTATCCTTTTATAATCCATAATTTTGGGGCCAGGTTGTCCGATAACTTGGCAAAGTGAAAACAGTATGAGTATATGATGGTTACCCCTGCTATCGGCGCTGCTGCCCCTTCTCTCCCCCTGGCTATCAGTGCCGCTGCCCCATTGCCGGCGCCGATAGCCAGGGGGAGAGAAACGGCGCCGGCAATGGGGCAGCGACGTCGACAGACAGGAGGAAAGAAGGGGCAGCGGCACTCATTGCCGGCGCCGCTGCCCCGTTGCCTCCCCCATCCCCGGTTGTATAATTACCTGTTGCTGGGGTCAGGTCAGCGCTGCTTCAGGCCTCCAGTGTGCATTCCCTGCGTCGTTGCTATGCTTTGCATGGCGCGGCGCAATGACGAGAGACGTCACTCGTCATTGCGTCTCGCAACGCATAGCAATGATGCAGGGGACGCACACCGGAGGCCTGAAGCAGCGCGGACCCGACCCCGGCAACATGTAATTATACAACTAGGGATGAGGGAGGCAACGTGGCAGCGGCGCCGGCAATGGGTGCCACTGCCCCTTATCCCCCCCTGGCTATCGGTGTCGTTGCCCCATTGCCGGCACCGCTTCTCTCCCCCTGGCTATCGGCGCTGGCAATGGGACAGCGGCACCGATAGCCAGGGGGAGAGAAGGGGCAGCGGCGCCCATAGCAGGGGGAGAGATGCGGCGGTAGCAGGGCTCTAGACCCCAGGAAAGGCAGGGGGAGAGAAGCAGGCAGTGACGGCCTCTCTCCTCCTGCCTTTCCTGGGGGCTCTGTGGGGTGAGAAGCAGTGTATCGGGGTATACACATGCACACACACGCACCCTCATTTTATGAAGGATATTTGGGTAAAAAACTTTTTTTACCCAAATATCCTTGGTAAAATGAGGGTGCGTGTTATAGGCCGGTGCGTGGTACACCCCGATAAATACGGTAATGTTCCCTTATGCTGCTACCCTTTTATAATCCATCATTTTTGGGCCAGGTAGTCTAATTACTTGGCGACATAATAACAGTATGAGTGCATGGTTTGGGAAAATAGATGCAGAAGGGCAAATGGATGAAAGGATGGCCGCATCTGGGAACTTTACTGTTTGCTTTTTTTCAATGCAAAGGAGGAGCAAATAATTATTGAAAAGGGTATTTTTGGAGATGGACAGGCAGGCTGTAGGGGAGGAGGTGGGCCTGTATTTTGAACTTAAAAACTCAAATGGGTTTTTGGGTTCAAAATGTGTATTTTTCCCTTACGCTGCTATCCTTTTATAATCCATAATTTTGGGGCCAGCTTGTCCGATAACTTGGCAAAGTGAAAACAGTATGAGTGTATGATGGTTTGGGAACATAGGTGTAGAAGCACAAATCGATGAAAGGATAGCAGCATATGGCAACTTAACTGTTTGTTTTTCCAAAGCAAATGAAGAGTGCATAATTATTAAAAAAAAGGGTATTTCTGGAGATGGACAGGCAGGCTGATGGGGAGGAGGTAGGCCTGTATTTTGAACTTAAAACTCAAATGGGTTTTTGGGTTCAAAATGTGTATTTTTCACTAATGCTGCTATCCTTTTATAATCCATAATTTTTGGGCCTGGTAGTCTAATTACTTGGCGACATAATAACAGTATGAGTGCATGATTTGGGAAAATAGATGCAGAAGGACAAATGGATGAAAGGATGGCCGCATCTGGAAACTTAACTGTTTGCTTTTTTTCAATGCAAAGGAGGAGCGTATAATTATTAAAAAGGGTATTTTTGGAGATGGACAGGCAGGCTGTAGGGGAGGAGGTAGGCCTGTATTTTGAACTTAAAAACTCAAATGGGTTTTTGGGTTCAAAATGTGTATTTTTCCCTTATGCTGCTATCCTTTTAGAATCCATAATTTTGGGGCCAGGTAGTCTAATTACTTGGCGACATAATAACAGTATGAGTGCATGGTTTGGGAAAATAGATGCAGAAGGATAAATGGATGAAAGGATGGCCGCATCTGGCAACTTTATTGTTTGCTTTTTTTCAATGCAAAGGAGGAGCGTATCATTATTAAAAAGGGTATTTTTGGAGATGGACAGGCAGGCTGTAGGGGAGGAGGTAGGCCTGTATTTTGAACTTTAAAACTCAAATGGGTTTTTGGGTTCAAAATGTGTATTTTTCCCTTATGCTGCTATCCTTTTATAATCCATAATTTTGGGGCCAGGTTGTCCGATAACTTGGCAAAGTGAAAACAGTATGAGTGTATGATGGTTTGGGAACATAGGTGTAGAAGCACAAATCGATGAAAGGATAGCAGCATATGGCAACTTAACTGTTTGTTTTTCCAAAGCAAATGAAGAGTGCATAATTATTAAAAAAGGGTATTTTTGGAGATGGACAGGCAGGCTGATGGGGAGGAGGTAGGCCTATATTTTGAACTTAAAAACTCAAATGGGTTTTTGGGTTCAAAATGTGTATTTTTCACTAATGCTGCTATCCTTTTATAATCCATAATTTTTGGGCCTGGTAGTCTAATTACTTGGCGACATAATAACAGTATGAGTGCATGATTTGGGGAAAATAGATGCAGAACGACAAATGGATGAAAGGATGGCCGCATCTGGCAACTTTACTGTTTGCTTTTTTTCAATGCAAAGGAGGAGCGTATAATTATTAAAAAGGGTATTTTTGGAGATGGACAGGCAGGCTGTAGGGGAGGAGGTAGGCCTGTATTTTGAACTTAAAAACTCAAATGGGTTTTTGGGTTGAAAATGTGTATTTTTCACGAATGCTGCTATCCTTTTATAATCCATAATTTTTGGGCCAGGTAGTCTAATTACTTGGCGACATAATAACAGTATGAGTGCATGGTTTTGGAAAATAGATGCAGAAGGACAAATGGATGAAAGGATGGCCGCATCTGGCAACTTTACTGTTTGCTTTTTTTCAATGCAAAGGAGGAGCGTATAATTATTAAAAAGGGTATCTTTTTGAGATGGACAGGCAGGCTGTAGGAGAGGAGGTAGTCCTGTATTTTGAACTTAAAAACTCAAATGGGTTTTGGGTTCAAAATGTGTATTTTTCCCTTATGCTGCTATCCTTTTATAATCCATAATTTTGGGGCCAGGTTGTCCGATAACTTGGCAAAGTGAAAACAGTATGAGTGTATGATGGTTACCCCTGCTATCGGCGCTGCTGCCCCTTCTCTCCCCCTGGCTATCAGTGCCGCTGCCCCATTGCCGGCGCCGATAGCCAGGGGGAGAGAAACGGCGCCGGCAATGGGGCAGCGACGTCGACAGACAGGAGGAAAGAAGGGGCAGCGGCACTCATTGCCGACGCCGCTGCCCCGTTGCCTCCCCCATCCCCGGTTGTATAATTACCTGTTGCTGGGGTCGGGTCAGCGCTGCTTCAGGCCTCCGGTGTGCATTCCCTGCGTTGTTGCTATGCTTTGCATGGCGCGGCGCAATGACGAGAGACGTCACTCGTCATTGCGTCTCGCAACGCATAGCAATGATGCAGGGGACGCACACCGGAGGCCTGAAGCAGCGTGGACCCGACCCCGGCAACATGTCATTATACAACTAGGGATGAGGGAGGCAACGTGGCAGCGGCGCCGGCAATGGGTGCCACTGCCCCTTATCCCCCCCTGGCTATCGGTGCCGTTGCCCCATTGCCGGCACCGCTTCTCTCCCCCTGGCTATCGGCGCTGGCAATGGGACAGCGGCACCGATAGCCAGGGGGAGAGAAGGGGCAGCGGCGCCGATAGCAGGGGGAGAGAAGCGGCGGTAGTAGGGCTCTAGACCCCAGGAAAGGCCTGGGAGAGAAGCAGGCAGTGACGGCCTCTCTCCTCCTGCCTTTCCTGGGGGCTCTGTGGGGTGAGAAGCAGTGTATCGGGGTATACACATGCACACACACGCACCCTCATTTTATGAAGGATATTTTTGTAAAAAACTTTTTTTACCAAATATCCTTGGTAAAATGAGGGTGCGTGTTATAGGCCGGTGCGTGGTACACCCCGAGAAATACGGTAATGTTCCCTTATGCTGCTACCCTTTTATAATCCATCATTTTTGGGCCAGGTAGTCTGATTACTTGGCGACATAATAACAGTATGAGTGCATGGTTTGGGAAAATAGATGCAGAAGGGCAAATATATGAAAGGATGGCCGCATCTGGGAACTTTACTGTTTGCTTTTTTTCAATGCAAAGGAGGAGCAAATAATTATTGAAAAGGGTATTTTTGGAGATGGACAGGCAGGCTGTAGGGGAGGAGGTAGGCCTGTATTTTAAACTTAAAAACTCAAATGGGTTTTTGGGTTCAAAATGTGTATTTTTCCCTTATGCTGCTATCCTTTTATAATCCATAATTTTGGGGCCAGGTTGTCCGATAACTTGGCAAAGTGAAAACAGTATGAGTATATGATGGTTACCCCTGCTATCGGCGCTGCTGCCCCTTCTCTCCCCCTGGCTATCAGTGCCGCTGCCCCATTGCCGGCGCCGATAGCCAGGGGGAGAAAAACGGCGCCGGCAATGGGGCAACGACGTCGACAGACAGGAGGAAAGAAGGGGCAGCGGCACTCATTGCCGGCGCCGCTGCCCCGTTGCCTCCCCCATCCCCGGTTGTATAATTACCTGTTGCTGGGGTCAGGTCAGCGCTGCTTCAGGCCTCCAGTGTGCATTCCCTGCGTCGTTGCTATGCTTTGCATGGCGCGGCGCAATGACGAGAGACGTCACTCGTCATTGCGTCTCGCAACGCATAGCAATGATGCAGGGGACGCACACCGGAGGCCTGAAGCAGCGCGGACCCGACCCCGGCAACATGTAATTATACAACTAGGGATGAGGGAGGCAACGTGGCAGCGGCGCCGGCAATGGGTGCCACTGCCCCTTATCCCCCCCTGGCTATCGGTGCCGTTGCCCCATTGCCGGCACCGCTTCTCTCCCCCTGGCTATCGGCGCTGGCAATGGGACAGCGGCACCGATAGCCAGGGGGAGAGAAGGGGCAGCGGCGCCCATAGCAGGGGGAGAGATGCGGCGGTAGCAGGGCTCTAGACCCCAGGAAAGGCAGGGGGAGAGAAGCAGGCAGTGACGGCCTCTCTCCTCCTGCCTTTCCTGGGGGCTCTGTGGGGTGAGAAGCAGTGTATCGGGGTATACACATGCACACACACGCACCCTCATTTTATGAAGGATATTTGGGTAAAAAACTTTTTTTACCCAAATATCCTTGGTAAAATGAGGGTGCGTGTTATAGGCCGGTGCGTGGTACACCCCGATAAATACGGTAATGTTCCCTTATGCTGCTACCCTTTTATAATCCATCATTTTTGGGCCAGGTAGTCTAATTACTTGGCGACATAATAACAGTATGAGTGCATGGTTTGGGAAAATAGATGCAGAAGGGCAAATGGATGAAAGGATGGCCGCATCTGGGAACTTGACTGTTTGCTTTTTTTCAATGCAAAGGAGGAGCAAATAATTATTGAAAAGGGTATTTTTGGAGATGGACAGGCAGGCTGTAGGGGAGGAGGTGGGCCTGTATTTTGAACTTAAAAACTCAAATGGGTTTTTGGGTTCAAAATGTGTATTTTTCCCTTATGCTGCTATCCTTTTATAATCCATAATTTTGGGGCCAGCTTGTCCGATAACTTGGCAAAGTGAAAACAGTATGAGTGTATGATGGTTTGGGAACATAGGTGTAGAAGCACAAATCGATGAAAGGATAGCAGCATATGGCAACTTAACTGTTTGTTTTTCCAAAGCAAATGAAGAGTGCATAATTATTAAAAAAAGGGTATTTCTGGAGATGGACAGGCAGGCTGATGGGGAGGAGGTAGGCCTGTATTTTGAACTTAAAACTCAAATGGGTTTTTGGGTTCAAAATGTGTATTTTTCACTAATGCTGCTATCCTTTTATAATCCATAATTTTTGGGCCTGGTAGTCTAATTACTTGGCGACATAATAACAGTATGAGTGCATGATTTGGGAAAATAGATGCAGAAGGACAAATGGATGAAAGGATGGCCGCATCTGGAAACTTAACTGTTTGCTTTTTTTCAATGCAAAGGAGGAGCGTATAATTATTAAAAAGGGTATTTTTGGAGATGGACAGGCAGGCTGTAGGGGAGGAGGTAGGCCTGTATTTTGAACTTAAAAACTCAAATGGGTTTTTGGGTTCAAAATGTGTATTTTTCCCTTATGCTGCTATCCTTTTAGAATCCATAATTTTGGGGCCAGGTAGTCTAATTACTTGGCGACATAATAACTGTCACGATGCCGGCTGGCAGGTAGTGGATCCTCTGTGCCAGAGAGGGATTGGCGTGGACCGTGCTAGTGGACCGGTTCTAAGCCACTACTGGTTTTCACCAGAGCCCGCCGCAAAGCGGGATGGTCTTGCTGCGGCGGTAGTGACCAGGTCGTATCCACTAGCAACGGCTCACCTCTCTGGCTGCTGAAGATAGGCGCGGTACAAGGGAGTAGGCAAAAGCAAGGTCGGACGTAGCAGAAGGTCGGGGCAGGCAGCAAGGATCGTAGTCAGGGGCAACGGCAGAAGGTCTGGAAACACAGGCAAGGAACACACAAGGAACGCTTTCACTGGCACTAAGGCAACAAGATCCGGCGAGGGAGTGAAGGGGAAGTGAGGTGATATAGGGAAGTGCACAGGTGTAAACACTAATTGGAACCACTGCGCCAATCAGCGGCGCAGTGGCCCTTTAAATCGCAGAGACCCGGCGCGCGCGCGCCCTAGGGAGCGGGGCCGCGCGCGCCGGGACAGAACAGACGGAGAGCGAGTCAGGTAGGGGAGCCGGGGTGCGCATCGCGAGCGGGCGCTACCCGCATCGCGAATCGCATCCCGGCTGGCAGCGGAATCGCAGCGCCCCGGGTCAGAGGACGTGACCGGAGCGCTGCCGCGGGGAGAGTGAAGCGAGCGCTCCGGGGAGGAGCGGGGACCCGGAGCGCTCGGCGTAACAGTACCCCCCCCCTTGGGTCTCCCCCTCTTCTTAGAGCCTGAGAACCTGAGGAGCAGACTTTTGTCTAGGATGTTGTCCTCAGGTTCCCAGGATCTCTCTTCAGGACCACAACCCTCCCAGTCCACTAAAAAAAAAAATTTCCCTCTGACCTTTTTGGCAGCTAAAATTTCTTTGACCGAGAAGATGTCCGAGGAGCCGGAAACAGGAGTGGGAGGAACAGACTTGGGAGAAAAACGGTTGAGGATGAGTGGTTTGAGAAGAGAGACGTGAAAGGCATTAGGGATACGAAGAGAGGGAGGAAGAAGAAGTTTATAAGAGACAGGATTAATTTGACACAAAATTTTGAAAGGACCAAGATAGCGTGCTCCCAACTTGTAGCTAGGGACACGGAAGCGGACATATTTAGCGGAGAGCCATACCTTGTCTCCAGGGGAAAAAACGGGGGGAGCTCTTCTTTTCTTATCTGCGAACTTCTTCATGCGTGATGAAGCCTGTAAGAGAGAATTTTGGGTCTCTCTCCATATGATGGAAAGGTCACGAGAAATTTCATCCACAGCGGGCAGACCAGAGGGCAAGGGAGTAGGGAGGGGGGGAAGAGGGTGACGGCCGTACACCACGAAAAATGGGGATTTGGAGGAAGACTCAGAGACCCTGAAGTTATACGAGAATTCGGCCCATGGGAGGAGATCTGCCCAGTCATCCTGGCGGGAGGAAACAAAATGTCGCAAATAATCACCCAAGATCTGGTTAATCCTTTCTACTTGTCCATTGGACTGGGGATGATATGCAGAAGAAAAATTTAATTTAATCTTGAGTTGTTTACAGAGAGCCCTCCAGAATTTAGACACGAATTGGACGCCTCTATCCGAGACAATCTGCGTAGGCAATCCGTGAAGACGAAAAATGTGTACAAAAAATTGTTTAGCCAACTGAGGCGCAGAAGGAAGACCCGGAAGAGGGATGAAATGTGCCATTTTGGAGAATCGATCAACGACCACCCAAATAACAGTGTTGCCACGGGAAGGGGGTAAATCAGTAATAAAATCCATACCAATCAGAGACCAAGGCTGTTCGGGGACAGGCAGAGGATGAAGAAAACCAGCGGGCTTCTGGCGAGGAGTCTTATCCCGGGCACAGATAGTGCAGGCTCGCACAAAGTCCACAACATCCGTCTCCAGAGTCGGCCACCAATAGAAGCGGGAGATGAGTTGCACAGATTTCTTGATACCCGCATGACCTGCGAGATGGGAGGAGTGACCCCATTTGAGGATTCCGAGGCGTTGGCGAGGAGAAACAAAGGTCTTTCCTGGAGGAGTCTGCCTGATGGAGGCAGGAGAAGTGGAGATCAGGCAGTCAGGTGGAATGATGTGTTGCGGAGAGAGTTCAACTTCTGAGGCATCCGAGGAACGAGAGAGAGCATCGGCCCTAATGTTCTTATCGGCAGGACGAAAGTGAATCTCAAAATTAAATCGGGCAAAGAACAGAGACCACCGGGCCTGGCGAGGATTCAGCCGTTGGGCAGACTGGAGGTAGGAGAGGTTCTTGTGGTCGGTGTAGATAATAACAGGAGAACTTGATCCCTCCAGCAGATGCCTCCATTCCTCAAGTGCTAATTTAATGGCTAGAAGCTCTCGATCCCCGATGGAGTAGTTCCTCTCCGCTGGAGAGAAGGTCCTAGAGAAAAAACCACAAGTGACAGCATGCCCGGAAGAATTTTTTTGTAGAAGAACAGCTCCAGCTCCCACTGAGGAGGCATCAACCTCCAATAGGAAGGGTTTGGAAGGGTCAGGTCTGGAGAGGACGGGAGCCGAAGAAAAGGCAGACTTGAGTCGTTTAAAGGCGTCTTCTGCTTGAGGAGGCCAGGACTTGGGATCAGCATTTTTTTTGGTTAAAGCCACGATAGGAGCCACAATGGTAGAAAAATGTGGAATAAATTGCCTGTAATAATTGGCGAACCCCAAAAAGCGTTGGATAGCACGGAGTCCGGAGGGGCGTGGCCAATCTAAGACGGCAGAGAGTTTGTCTGGATCCATCTGTAGTCCCTGGCCAGAGACCAAATATCCTAGAAAAGGAAGAGATTGGCATTCAAACAGACATTTCTCAATTTTGGCATAGAGTTGGTTGTCACGAAGTCTCTGAAGAACCATACGGACATGCTGGCGGTGTTCTTCTAGATTGGCAGAAAAAATTAGGATATCGTCCAGATATACAACAACACAGGAGTATAACAGATCACGAAAAATTTCATTGACAAAGTCTTGGAAGACGGCAGGGGCGTTGCACAGTCCAAAGGGCATGACCAGATACTCAAAGTGTCCATCTCTGGTGTTAAATGCCGTTTTCCACTCGTCCCCCTCTCTGATGCGGATGAGGTTATAGGCGCCTCTTAAGTCCAATTTAGTGAAGATGTGGGCACCTTGGAGGCGATCAAAGAGTTCAGAGATGAGGGGTAAGGGGTAGCGGTTCTTAACCGTGATTTTATTAAGACCGCGGTAGTCAATGCAAGGACGTAGGGAGCCATCCTTTTTGGACACAAAGAAAAATCCGGCTCCGGCAGGAGAGGAGGATTTACGGATAAAGCCCTTTTTTAGATTCTCCTGGACGTATTCGGACATGGCAAGAGTCTCTGGGGCAGAGAGAGGATAAATTCTGCCCCGGGGTGGAGTAGTGCCCGGGAGGAGGTCGATAGGGCAATCATAAGGCCTGTGAGGAGGTAGAGTCTCAGCTTGTTTTTTGCAGAAAACATCCGCGAAGTCCATATAGGCCTTAGGGAGACCGGTTACTGGAGGAACCACAGAGTTACGGCAAGGGTTACTGGGAACCGGTTTTAGACAGTTCTTGGAACAAGAGGACCCCCAACTCTTGATCTCCCCAGTGGACCAATCCAGGGTAGGGGAATGAAGTTGAAGCCAGGGAAGTCCAAGGAGAATTTCCGAGGTGCAATTGGGGAGGACCAAAAGTTCAATCCTCTCATGATGAGATCCGATGCTCATAAGAAGGGGCTCCGTGCGGAAACGTATGGTACAGTCCAATCTTTCATTATTTACACAATTGATGTAGAGGGGTCTGGCGAGACTGGTCACCGGGATGTTGAACCTGTTGACGAGAGAGGCCAAAATAAAATTTCCTGCAGATCCAGAGTCCAAGAAGGCCACTGTAGAGAAGGAGAAGGCAGAGGCAGACATCCGCACAGGCACAGTAAGACGTGGAGAAGCTGAGTAGACATCAAGGACTGTCTCACCCTTGTGCGGAGTCAGCGTACGTCTTTCCAGGCGGGGAGGACGGATAGGACAATCTCTCAGGAAGTGTTCGGTACTAGCACAGTACAGGCAGAGGTTCTCCATACGGCGTCGTGTCCTCTCTTGAGGTGTCAGGCGAGACCGGTCGACCTGCATAGCCTCCACGGCGGGAGGCACAGGAACAGATTGCAGGGGACCAGAGGAGAGAGGAGCCGAGGAGAAGAAACGCCTCGTGCGAACAGAGTCCATATCTTGGCGGAGTTCCTGACGCCTTTCGGAAAAACGCATGTCAATGCGAGTGGCTAGGTGAATAAGTTCATGTAGATTAGCAGGAATTTCTCGTGCGGCCAGAACATCTTTAATGTTGCTGGATAGGCCTTTTTTGAAGGTCGCGCAGAGGGCCTCATTATTCCAGGACAATTCTGAAGCAAGAGTACGGAATTGTACGGCATACTCGCCAACGGAAGAATTACCCTGGACCAGGTTCAACAGGGCAGTCTCAGCAGAAGAGGCTCGGGCAGGTTCCTCAAAGACACTTCGGATTTCCGAGAAGAAGGAGTGTACAGAGGCAGTGACGGGGTCATTGCGGTCCCAGAGCGGTGTGGCCCATGACAGGGCTTTTCCGGACAGAAGGCTGACTACGAAAGCCACCTTAGACCTTTCAGTGGGAAACAGGTCCGACATCATCTCCAGATGCAGGGAACATTGGGAAAGAAAGCCACGGCAAAACTTAGAGTCCCCATCAAATTTATCCGGCAAGGATAAGCGTAACCCAGGAGCGGCCACTCGCTGCGGAGGAGGTGCAGGAGCTGGCGGAGGAGATGACTGCTGAAGCTGTGGTAGTAACTGTTGTAGCATAACGGTCAGTTGAGACAGCTGTTGGCCTTGTTGCGCTATCTGTTGTGACTGCTGGGCGACCACCGTGGTGAGGTCAGCGACAACTGGCAGAGGAACTTCAGCGGGATCCATGGCCGGATCTACTGTCACGATGCCGGCTGGCAGGTAGTGGATCCTCTGTGCCAGAGAGGGATTGGCGTGGACCGTGCTAGTGGACCGGTTCTAAGCCACTACTGGTTTTCACCAGAGCCCGCCGCAAAGCGGGATGGTCTTGCTGCGGCGGTAGTGACCAGGTCGTATCCACTAGCAACGGCTCACCTCTCTGGCTGCTGAAGATAGGCGCGGTACAAGGGAGTAGGCAAAAGCAAGGTCGGACGTAGCAGAAGGTCGGGGCAGGCAGCAAGGATCGTAGTCAGGGGCAACGGCAGAAGGTCTGGAAACACAGGCAAGGAACACACAAGGAACGCTTTCACTGGCACTAAGGCAACAAGATCCGGCGAGGGAGTGAAGGGGAAGTGAGGTGATATAGGGAAGTGCACAGGTGTAAACACTAATTGGAACCACTGCGCCAATCAGCGGCGCAGTGGCCCTTTAAATCGCAGAGACCCGGCGCGCGCGCGCCCTAGGGAGCGGGGCCGCGCGCGCCGGGACAGAACAGACGGAGAGCGAGTCAGGTAGGGGAGCCGGGGTGCGCATCGCGAGCGGGCGCTACCCGCATCGCGAATCGCATCCCGGCTGGCAGCGGAATCGCAGCGCCCCGGGTCAGAGGACGTGACCGGAGCGCTGCCGCGGGGAGAGTGAAGCGAGCGCTCCGGGGAGGAGCGGGGACCCGGAGCGCTCGGCGTAACAATAACAGTATGAGTGCATGGTTTGGGAAAATAGATGCAGAAGGATAAATGGATGAAAGGATGGCCGCATCTGGCAACTTTATTGTTTGCTTTTTTTCAATGCAAAGGAGGAGCGTATCATTATTAAAAAGGGTATTTTTGGAGATGGACAGGCAGGCTGTAGGGGAGGAGGTAGGCCTGTATTTTGAACTTTAAAACTCAAATGGGTTTTTGGGTTCAAAATGTGTATTTTTCCCTTATGCTGCTATCCTTTTATAATCCATAATTTTGGGGCCAGGTTGTCCGATAACTTGGCAAAGTGAAAACAGTATGAGTGTATGATGGTTTGGGAACATAGGTGTAGAAGCACAAATCGATGAAAGGATAGCAGCATATGGCAACTTAACTGTTTGTTTTTCCAAAGCAAATGAAGAGTGCATAATTATTAAAAAAGGGTATTTTTGGAGATGGACAGGCAGGCTGATGGGGAGGAGGTAGGCCTATATTTTGAACTTAAAAACTCAAATGGGTTTTTGGGTTCAAAATGTGTATTTTTCACTAATGCTGCTATCCTTTAATAATCCATAATTTTTGGGCCTGGTAGTCTAATTACTTGGCGACATAATAACAGTATGAGTGCATGATTTGGGGAAAATAGATGCAGAACGACAAATGGATGAAAGGATGGCCGCATCTGGCAACTTTACTGTTTGCTTTTTTTCAATGCAAAGGAGGAGCGTATAATTATTAAAAAGGGTATTTTTGGAGATGGACAGGCAGGCTGTAGGGGAGGAGGTAGGCCTGTATTTTGAACTTAAAAACTCAAATGGGTTTTTGGGTTGAAAATGTGTATTTTTCACGAATGCTGCTATCCTTTTATAATCCATAATTTTTGGGCCAGGTAGTCTAATTACTTGGCGACATAATAACAGTATGAGTGCATGGTTTGGGAAAATAGATGCAGAAGGACAAATGGATGAAAGGATGGCCGCATCTGGCAACTTTACTGTTTGCTTTTTTTCAATGCAAAGGAGGAGCGTATAATTATTAAAAAGGGTATTTTTTTGAGATGGACAGGCAGGCTGTAGGGGAGGAGGTAGTCCTGTATTTTGAACTTAAAAACTCAAATGGGTTTTGGGTTCAAAATGTGTATTTTTCCCTTATGCTGCTATCCTTTTATAATCCATAATTTTGGGGCCAGGTTGTCCGATAACTTGGCAAAGTGAAAACAGTATGAGTGTATGATGGTTACCCCTGCTATCGGCGCTGCTGCCCCTTCTCTCCCCCTGGCTATCAGTGCCGCTGCCCCATTGCCGGCGCCGATAGCCAGGGGGAGAGAAACGGCGCCGGCAATGGGGCAGCGACGTCGACAGACAGGAGGAAAGAAGGGGCAGCGGCACTCATTGCCGACGCCGCTGCCCCGTTGCCTCCCCCATCCCCGGTTGTATAATTACCTGTTGCTGGGGTCGGGTCAGCGCTGCTTCAGGCCTCCGGTGTGCATTCCCTGCGTTGTTGCTATGCTTTGCATGGCGCGGCGCAATGACGAGAGACGTCACTCGTCATTGCGTCTCGCAACGCATAGCAATGATGCAGGGGACGCACACCGGAGGCCTGAAGCAGCGTGGACCCGACCCCGGCAACATGTCATTATACAACTAGGGATGAGGGAGGCAACGTGGCAGCGGCGCCGGCAATGGGTGCCACTGCCCCTTATCCCCCCCTGGCTATCGGTGCCGTTGCCCCATTGCCGGCACCGCTTCTCTCCCCCTGGCTATCGGCGCTGGCAATGGGACAGCGGCACCGATAGCCAGGGGGAGAGAAGGGGCAGCAGCGCCGATAGCAGGGGGAGAGAAGCGGCGGTAGTAGGGCTCTAGACCCCAGGAAAGGCCGGGGAGAGAAGCAGGCAGTGACGGCCTCTCTCCTCCTGCCTTTCCTGGGGGCTCTGTGGGGTGAGAAGCAGTGTATCGGGGTATACACATGCACACACACGCACCCTCATTTTATGAAGGATATTTGGGTAAAAAACTTTTTTTACCAAATATCCTTGGTAAAATGAGGGTGCGTGTTATAGGCCGGTGCGTGGTACACCCCGAGAAATACGGTAATGTTCCCTTATGCTGCTACCCTTTTATAATCCATCATTTTTGGGCCAGGTAGTCTAATTACTTGGCGACATAATAACAGTATGAGTGGATGGTTTGGGAAAATAGATGCAGAAGGGCAAATATATGAAAGGATGGCCGCATCTGGGAACTTTACTGTTTGCTTTTTTTCAATGCAAAGGAGGAGCAAATAATTATTGAAAAGGGTATTTTTGGAGATGGACAGGCAGGCTGTAGGGGAGGAGGTAGGCCTGTATTTTGAACTTAAAAACTCAAATGGGTTTTTGGGTTCAAAATGTGTATTTTTCCCTTATGCTGCTATCCTTTTATAATCCATAATTTTGGGGCCAGGTTGTCCGATAACTTGGCAAAGTGAAAACAGTATGAGTGTATGATGGTTACCCCTGCTATCGGCGCTGCTGCCCCTTCTCTCCCCCTGGCTATCAGTGCCGCTGCCCCATTGCCGGCGCCGATAGCCAGGGGGAGAGAAACGGCGCCGGCAATGGGGCAGCGGCGTCGACAGACAGGGGGAAAGAAGGGGCAGCGGCACCCTTTGCCCCGTTGCCTCCCCCATCCCCGGTTGTATAATTACCTGTTGCTGCGTATCGGGTCAGCGCTGCTTCAGGCCTCCGGTGTGTATTCCCTGCGTCGTTGCTATGCTTTGCATGGCGCGGCGCAATGACGAGAGACGTCACTCGTCATTGCGTCTCGCAACGCATAGCAATGATGCAGGGGACGCACACCGGAGGCCTGAAGCAGCGCGGACCCGACCCCGGCAACAGGTAATTTTACAACTAGGGATGGGGGAGGCAACGGGGCAGCGGCGCCGGCAATGGTTGCCGCTGCCCCTTATCCTCCCCTGGCTATCGGTGCCGTTGCCCCATTGCCGGCACCGCTTCTCTCCCCCTGGCTATCGGCGCTGGCAATGGGACAGCGGCACCGATAGCCAGGGGGAGAGAAGGGGCAGCGGCGCCGATAGCAGGGGGAGAGAAGCGGCGGTAGCAGGGCTCTAGACCCCAGGAAAGGCAGGGGAGAGAAGCAGGCAGCGACGGCCTCTCTCCCCCTGCCTTTCCTGGGGGCTCTGTGGGGTGGGAAGCAGTGTATCGGGGTATACACATGCACCCACACGCACCCTCATTTTATGAAGGATATTTGGTTAAAAAACTTTTTTTACCCAAATATCCTTGGTAAAATGAGGGTGCGTGTTATAGGCCGGTGCGTGGTACACCCCGATAAATACGGTAATTTTCCCTCATGATGCTACCCTTTTATAATCCATAATTTTTGGGCCAGGTAGTCTAATAACTTGGCGACATGATAACAGTATGAGTGCATGGTTTCGGAAAATAGGTGCAGAAGGACAAATGGATGAAAGGATGGCTGCATATAGCAACTTTACTGTTTGCTTTTTTTCAATGCAAAGGAGTAGCGTAAAATTATTAAAAAGGGTATATTTGGAGATGGACAGGCAGTCTGAAGGGGAGGACGTAGGCCTGTATTTTGAATGGGTTTTTGGGTTCAAAATGTGTATTTTTCCCTCATGCTGCTATCCTTTTATAATCCATAATTTTGGGGCCAGGTTGTCCGATAACTTGGCAAAGTGAAAACAGTATGAGTGTATGATGGTTTGGGAACATAGGAGTAGAAGCACAAATCGATGAAAGGATAGCAGCATATGGCAACTTAACTGTTTGTTTTCCAAAGCAAACGAAGAGTGTATAATTATTAAAAAAGGTATTTTTGGAGATGGACAGGGAGGCTGATGGGGAGGAGGTAGGCCTGTATTTTGAACTTAAAAACTCAAATGGGTTTTTGAGTTCAAAATGTGTATTTTTCCCTTATGCTGCTATCCTTTTATAATCCATAATTTTGTGGGCCTGGTAGTCCAATAACTTGGCAAAGTGAAAACAGTATGAGTGTATGATGGTTACCCCTGCTATCGGCGCTGCTGCCCCTTCTCTCCCCCTGGCTATCAGTGCCGCTGCCCCATTGCCGACGCCAATAGCCAGGGGGAGAGAAACGGTGCCGGCAATGGGGCAGCGGCGTCGACAGACAGGGAGAAAGAAGGGGCAGCGGTACCCATTGCCGGCGCCGCTGCCCCGTTGCCTTCCTCATCCCCGGGTGTATAATAACCTGTTGCTGGGGTCGGGTCAGCGCTGCTTCAGGCCTCTGGTGTGCATTCCCTGCGTTGTTGCTATGCTTTGCATGGCGCGGCGCAATGACGAGAGACGTCACTCGTCATTGCGTCTCGCAACGCATAGCAATGATGCAGGGGACGCACACCGGAGGCCTGAAGCAGCGCGGACCCCACCCCGGCAACAGGTAATTATACAACTAGGGATGGGGGAGGCAACGGGGCAGCGGCGCTGCCCCTTATCCCTCCCTGGCTATCGGTGCCGTTGCCCCATTGCCTGCGCCGCTTCTCTCCCCCTGGCTATCGGCGCTGACAATGGGACAGCGGCACCGATAGCCAGGGGGAGAGAAGGGACAGTGGCGCCGATAGCAGGGGGAGAGAAGCGGCGGTAGCAGGGCTCTAGACCCCAGTAAAGACGGGGGAGAGAAGCAGGCAGCGACGGCCTCTCTCCCCCTGCTTTTCCTGGGGACTCTGTGGGGTGAGAAGCAGTGTATCGGGGTACACACATGCACACACACGCACCCTCATTTTATGAAGGATATTTGGGTAAAAAACTTTTTTTTACCCAAATATCCTTGGTAAAATGAGGGTGCATGTTATAAGCCGGTGCGTGGTACACCCCGATAAATACGGTAATTTTCCCTTATGCTGCTACCCTTTTATAATCCATAATTTTTGGGCCAGGTAGTCTAATTATTTGGCGACATAATAACAGTATGAGTGCATGGTTTGGGAAAATAGATGCAGAAGGACAAATGGATGAAAGGATGGCCGCATCTGGCAACTTTACTGTTTGCTTTTTTTCAATGCAAAGGAGGAGCGTATAATTATTAAAAAGGGTATTTTTGGAGATGGACAGGCAGGCTGTAGGGGAGGAGGTAGGCCTGTATTTTGAACTTAAAAACTCAAATGGGTTTTTGGGTTCAAAATGTGTATTTTTCACTAATGCTGCTATCCTTTTATAATCCATAATTTTTGGGCCAGGTAGTCTAATTACTTGGCGACATAATAACAGTATGAGTGCATGGTTTGGGAAAATAGATGCAGAAGGACAAATGGATGAAAGGATGGCTGCATCTGGCAACTTTACTGTTTGCTTTTTTTCATTGCAAAGGAGGAGCGTATAATTATTAAAAAGGGTATTTTTGGAGATGGACAGGCAGGCTGTAGGGGAGAAGGTAGAAAGAAAGAAGGGGCAGCGGCACCCATTGCCGGCGCCGCTGCCTCCCCCATCTCCGATTGTATAATTACCTGTTGCTGGGGTTGGGTCAGAGCTGCTTCAGGCCTCCGGTGTGCATCCCCTGCGTCGTTGCTATGCGCTGCATGGCGAGGCGCAATGACGAGTGACGTCACTCGTCATTGCTTCTCGCAACGCATAGCAATGATGCAGGGGACGCACACCGGAGGCCTGAAGCAGTGCGGACCCGACCCCGGCAACGGGTAATTATACAACTATGGATGGGGTAGGCAACGGGGCAGCGGCGCCGGCAATGGGTGCCCCTGCCCCTTATCCCCCCCTGTCTATCGGTGCCGTTGCCCCATTGCCGGCGCCGCTTCTCTCCCCCTGGCTATCGGCGCTGGCAATGGGACAGCGGCACCGATAGCCAGGGGGGAGAAGGGGCAGCGGCGCCGATAGCAGGGGGAGAAAAGCGGCGGTAGCAGGGCTCTAGACCCCAGGAAAGGCAGAAGGAGAGAAGCAGGCAGCGACGGCCTCTCTCCCCCTGCCTTTCCTGGGGGCTCTGTGGGGTGAGAAGCAGTGTATCGGGGTATACACATGCACACACACGCTCCCTCATTTTATGAAGGATATTTGGGTAAAAAACTTTTTTTACCCAAATATCCTTGGTAAAATGAGGGTGCGTGTTATAGGCCGGTGCGTGGTACACCCCGATAAATACGGTTATGTTCCCTTATGCTGCTACCCTTTTATAATCCATAATTTTTGGGCCAGGTAGTCTAATGACTTGGCGACATAATATTAGTATGAGTGCAAGGTTTGGGAAAATAGATGCAGAAGGACAAATGGATGAAAGGATAGCCGCATCTGGCAACTTTACTGTTTGCTTTTTTTCAATGCAAAGGAGGAGCGTATAATTATTAAAAAGGGTATTTTTGGAGATGGACAGGCAGGCTGTAGGGGAGGAGGTAGGCCTGTATTTTGAACTTAAAAACTCAAATGGATTTTTGGGTTCAAAATGTGTATTTTTCACTAATGCTGCTATCCTTTTATAATCCATAATTTTTGGGCCAGGTAGTCTAATTACTTGGCGACATAATATTAGTATGAGTGCATGGTTTGGGAAAATAGATGCAGAAGGACAAATGGATGAAAGGATGGCCGCATCTGGCAACTTTACTGTTTGCTTTTTTTCAATGCAAAGGAGGAGCGTATAATTATTAAAAAGGGTATTTTTGGAGATGGACAGGCAGGCTGTAGGGGATGAGGTAGGCCTGTATTTTGAACTTAAAAACTCAAATGGGTTTTTGGGTTCAAAATGTGTATTTTTCCCTTATGCTGCTATCCTTTTATAATCCATAATTTTGAGGCCAGGTTGTCCGATAACTTGGCAAAGTGAAAACAGTATGAGTGTATGATGGTTTGGGAACATAGGTGTAGAAGCACAAATCGATGAAAGGATAGCAGCATATGGCAACTTAACTGTTTGATTTTCCAAAGCAAATGAAGAGTGCATAATTATTAAAAAAGGGTATTTTTGGAGATGGACAGGCAGGCTGAAGGGGTGGAGGTAGGCCTGTATTTTGAACTTGAAAACTCAAATGGGTTTTTGGGTGCAAAATGTGTATTTTTCCCTAATGCTGCCATCCTTTTATAATCCATAATTTTGGGGCCAGGTTGTCCGATAACTTGGCAGAGTGAAAACAGTATGAGTGTATGATGGTTACCCCTGCTATCGGCGCTGCTGCCCCTTCTCTCCCCCTGGCTATCAGTGCCGCTGCCCCATTGCCAGCGCCGATAGCCAGGGGGAGAGAAACGGCGCCGGCAATGGGACAGCGGCGTCGACAGACAGGGGAAAGAAGGGGCAGCGGCACCCATTGCCCCGTTGCCTCCCCCATCCCCGGTTGTGTAATTACCTGTTGCTGGGGTCGGGTCAGCGCTGCTTCAGGCCTCCGGTGTGCATTCCCTGCGTCGTTGCTATGCTTTGCATGGTGCGGCGCAATGACGAGAGACGTCACTCGTCATTGCGTCTCGCAACGCATAGCAATGATGCGGGGGACGCACACCAGAGGCCTGAAGCAGCGCGGACCCGACCCCGTTAACATGTAATTATACAACTAGGGATGGGGGAGGCAACGGGGCAGCGGCGCAGGCAACGGGACAGCGGCACCGATAGCCAGGGGGAGAGAAGGGGCAGCGGCGCCGATAGTAGGGGGAGAGAAGCGGCGGTAGCAGGGCTCTAGACCCCAGGAAAGGCAGGGGGAGAGAAGCAGGCAGCGACGGCCTCTCTCCCCCTGCCTTTCCTGGGGGCTCTGTGGGGTGAGAAGCAGTGTATCGGGGTATACACATGCACACACACGCACCCTCATTTTATGAAGGATATTTGGGTAAAAAACTTTTTTTACCCAAATATCCTTGGTAAAATGAGGGTGCGTGTTATAGGCCGGTGCGTGGTACACCCCGATAAATACGGTAATTTTCCCTCATGCTGCTACCCTTTTATAATCCATAATTTTTGGGCCAGGTAGTCTAACAACTTGGCGACATAATGAGTGCATGGTTTGGGAAAATAGATGCAGAAGGACAAATGGATGAAAGGATGGCCGCATCTGGGAACTTTACTGTTTGCTTTTTTTCAATGCAAAGGAGGAGCGTATAATTATTAAAAAGGGTATTTTTGGAGATGGACAGGCAGGCTGAAGGGGAGGAGGTAGGCCTGTATTTTGAACTTAAAAATTCAAATGGGTTTTTGGGTTCAAAATGTGTATTTTTCACTAATGCTGCTATCCTTTTATAATCCATAATTTTTGGGCCTGGTAGTCTAATTACTTGGCGGCATAATAACAGTATGAGTACATGGTTTGGGAAAATAGATGCAGAAGGGCAAATGGATGAAAGGATGGCCACATCTGGCAACTTTTTTTGTTTGCTTTTTTTCAATGCAAAGGAGGAGCGTATAATTATTAAAAAGGGTATTTTTGGAGATTGACAGGCAGGCTGTAGGGGAGGAGGTAGGCCTGTATAGATGGATGCAACAATCTCCTGTTGCTTCTATGAAGGCCATAATAGACGACATCACCAACCAGCTCCATAGTCACATACACAGCAAAGGTGAGATGTTGTTTACACCTAGTGATGTCAGTGGTATTGAGTGACATCACAGCACAGTGCTAAGGCTCCTGGGCCTGAACACAGCAGCGGCTGCAATATCTCAACGGAGAATACGTTTATATATATGTGTGTGTGTGTGCGTATATATATATATATATATATATATATATATATATATATATTTCTCCGCCGAAATCACTTTTAAACCCATTTCCACCTTTTTTTCCCTTCTCTTCCTCTTACTTTTTTTTCATGTTTTTTCACGTTTTTCTCCTTTTCGCCTCTTTTCTCGGCGTATTATTCTTCTTTTTCTTCTATTTTTTTCGTCTAATGCATACCCTATCAGTGCAGCAATGCTTATTCAATACCACCAGCAGATGGATACACTGGGGGATAATTTTCTAAGGATTTATACTGATTTTTCCTGTCTGAATTTGTCGCACAGAAAGTTGCAGGCCAAATATGTGTGACATTTTTGCGACTTTAGCTTCTAGAGCATTTTTACAACATTATACATAGGTGCTGAATACATAAAAAGCGACTGTTCAGCGACAGACAAGTCGCATCGGCTGAAAGTAGGCCAGAATGTCAGTCCATGTTGGAGCAGGTTTAGATACAGTCTAAAGCATAGATCTCAAAGTCTGTGCACAGAATTTAGCAAGGGCCTCGCACCTTCTGATGCATTAGGTAGGTGCACAATAGCATAGCCTAACCCTCTGTACTTTGGTCTATATTGATGCGGGACATAGACAGCCAGCTGATGACCAATCCATTAGTGCAATGGATGGCTGGAAGCATTTGTCTTTGCCTTTGCAATACCACAGAAGCAATGCATGGTCAATGTACAGCAATGACACACCTGTGTGAACAGCCAGGAGACCCCCCATGTTATGTCAATTAGGAACATTCAGCACCCACCCGCTATAAGGCAGCTGCCTATCATGTCATGCCCTACCTGCACAGGTGTGCTGGCTGCTCAGATGATCCAATTAAGGAGGCCATTTAGTCAGCAGCAGCAGAAGTCCTGTGCCTGGACGCTCCAACAGCGGCCAGACACAAGCAGCAGCAGCACCACCTTTTGTTTTTTGGCTGCAGCAGCAGCAAGGCCCACAGGGCTGGCTAGCTGGCTAGCCAGCAAGCAGGTAGCAATGAAAGTAGGAATCTTTCTTTTTAACCCTGTAAGGGGGTGGTGCACTGTACCCGAAGATACTGCCATATCGGGTCAATGCATAGGGCGACGGAAGCAAGCTTCGAAATCGGCCCCCGTTCTCAAAAATCCATTTAATATATGGTCCCCAGATAGGGGACGTATCAGATATTAAACTGATAAGAACAGATGTTTTTTTTTGATTGAAAGAGCTTTATTTTCCGTTCAGTCATTACAAGTCGTACAATAAATTACAGTCACACAATGCATGATAGTACAATACACAGCAAAGGTTCCCTAAGCTATACATCGCACACCATGCTACTCTAACATTCAGCTCAATCCTGCAATAGAAAGGCACAAGAGATCAAACAAAAACCAAATAATACAATCTGTGATCGGGGTAGGGGTGTGGGCGACTATGTGGGGGTAGGGAGGGGGCGGATCACAGGGCCAAACTGTTGGGCTGTATCTTCAGGGAGACATGGGAGAAGGAGAGGGGTCTTCACTCCTCTTCTTCCTCATCAACGGCCGAGCTGTCCAAGATGGAATAGTCTCTAAGCAGGTTCTTGATGAACCTGGGGCAGTCCGGGACGGACATGTTTTCTCTGTTGATCACGAGGCGGTTCCTGGCAAGCCACACTGCGTCCTTAAAACAGTTCATAAGGCGCCAGGCCTCCTGGATGGCCTCCACGTCGTGGGTCCCAGGGAACAGGCCGTAAAGCACCGAATGGTACGATAGGCAGCTCCTGGGCACTGAGTCTCTGAGTTCATGTTCTAGGGCGTCCAACAGACCCTGTGCAAAGGGGCATTGCCAAAACACGTGGAAAGATGTTTCCTCCACGTAGGGGCAACGGGGGCAGTACCGGGTCTTGCACAGGTTGCGGGCATGCATGAATGACCTGAGAGAGAGACCTCCCATGACGGCCATCCACGACAAGTCCTTGTGTCCATTGGTAAGCCGCTTTGAGGCCACATTGTTCCAAACTGTCTCTGCAGTGGCTGCGGGGAGTCCCGGAACCAGCTCGGTCAAGTCCTTAGCTCGGATGAGCTTGTGGATTGTCTTCGGCTTCCATAGGTCGGGTTTCAGTCCTTCCAGCTGGTGCTCCCTCACAAACCGGACAACATCCCCATAGAACCAGGGAGTGTTCCAGTTGTAAGGGATGGAGCTGTCCCACTTGTCCCAGCCCAGCTGTCTCCAGAGGGGCATGAGAAGCAAGCGAGACATGGACCTGCCCGCTGAGCCAGTCTTTTCAACAAGAGTCCGCTGCACCGTGACACATGCAAAGGAGGCCCTCAGCAGAGCGGGGATGTCGGGTATTCCCTTCCCACCCTTGCGGGGTTCCTTGTGCATCACGGTCCTCTTGACTCTGTCCATTTTGCCCCAGACGAAGCCAAACACTGTCCAGGTGATGGCCTTGCAAACGGTGGTATGGGGAGGCCAGGCCTGTGCGGTATATTGGAGCACAGGCAAAACTTCACTCCGCAGGACAAGTGCCTTGCCTTCCATCGTGAGCTTTCTGGAGCTCCACAGTCCGATCTTCGAGTTTATCCTTCCTAGTCGGTCTTGCCAAGACTTAAGGGCCGCTCCTTCCTTCCCGAACCAGACTCCAAGAATTTGAATGAAGTCCGGCTTAACCGTAAAGGGGAAGGGGGCGGAAGAAGCCAGGTGCCATTCCCCGAAGAGCATGGCCTCCGACTTCCCGCAGTTGACTTTTGCCCCCGAAGCTCTGCCGAAGTCCTCGCAGGTCTGGACGAGTGCAGTCACCGAACGCTGGTCAGCGCAGAAGACGGTCACGTCGTCCATGTAGAGCGAGCACTTGACCTCGTGGCGATCTGGTCCTGGTGCGGTGATCCCTCTGATCTCTCCATTCTGCCGGATAGTCTCAGCGAAGAGCTCTATAACACAAACAAAAAGGAGAGGTGAAAGAGGGCAGCCTTGTCTAACCCCTGAAAGAATAGAAAAGGGGTCAGTCTTCCAGCCGTTCACCAACACCGTGCTGTAAATGTCAAAATACATAACGTTAACAAAAGAGCAAAACATCTTCCCCAGACCCAGCCTGCGCAAAACCCTGTCCATGAATGCGTGGGAGACACGGTCGAACGCCTTCTCCTGATCTAAGCTGACCAGGGCGGCGCGGCCCCCACGGTCCTGGATGTAATGGACCGTGTCTCTCACAAGGGCAAGGCTGTCGGCAATCCTGCGGCCAGGAATGCTGCAGGTCTGGTCCGGATGGACGATCTGCCCCATGACAGGTTTCAGCCTGTTGGCCAGCACCTTGGCGAGGATCTTGTAGTCCACGTTCAGGAGAGAGATGGGACGCCAGTTTTTCAGGTCACATCTCTCCCCCTTCCGCTTATACAAGATCGTGATCATCCCTTCCCTCAACGACGGAGGCATTCTGCCCCCCACCACCATCTCCTCGTACACCTCCAACAGGTCCCGACAGATCACGTCACCCAGCGCTACGTAGAGCTCGGCCGGGAGACCGTCACTGCCCGGGGTCCTGCCGGGCTTAAAGGATTTAGCGGCAGAGAGCAGCTCCCCCACCGTCAAGGGATCGTCCATAGCCGCCGCACCTGCGGGATCAACAACGTTAGTGACTCCTGACAGGAACCTCTCGGCGGCTTCGTGGTCGGATGACTTGGGGGCGTAGAGGTTGCTGTAGAAGTCGTGGACGACCCCCATCACTTCCTCCTTGCCGCTTCTCATGTGTCCGGTCTCATCTCGTAGCTCAGTCAGGGGCGTGTGGCCGGCATGGAGCTTCCTGAAAAAGAAAGAGTTACATTTCTCACCCTTCTCCAGGTTCTCCACCTTGGAACGAAAGACGATTCGCTTGGATTCCTCCTCAAAGTGCCCTTTCAAGCTCTTTTTGGTCTCCTCCAGCTCCTCCCTGACGTCCCAGCCACACTGGAGCAGGTCCTGCTCGCGCTGCAGTTTCCTCAAGTCCCACTTCTTCGCACACGCCTGTTGTCTGCCTTTTGCCTGAAAGAAACAACGGAATTCGACTTTAACATATTCCCACCAATCGCTGATGCACTTGAACAGACATTTGTCATTTCGCCATACAAGGTAAGCATCCCTAAGTTCCTCCATGACCTCCCTCTGCTCCAACAGGGCACAATTCAACTTCCAGGAGCCTGGGCCAGGTGGGAATCCATGGCCCAGAGTCCCCCGGAATCGAATGGCCCTGTGGTCAGAGAAGAAGCAGGGGACCATAGAGTACGACACCTTTCTGACTGCTCTCGAAGTGAAGATGAAGTCTATCCGAGAACGGAGCGAGCCATCGGGGCGGCTCCACGTATAGTTTACGGAGCCGTTCCCGATGGACCCAACAACGTCCTGCAAGGATGCCTCCGTCACCATCTCAATCAGCAGTTTAGACGTCACGTCCAGGTTGGCGGATGTGCCAGAACTGCGCCCGTCCACCTCAATGGGGCAGTTGAAGTCACCACCCAACACTACTGCCCTAGTGGTGGCGAGTTCAGCCCGCAGGGCCTGGAGAACCTCCAGTCGGACATCCCTCTCAGGGGAGGCATACACGTTGATGAGCCGCACGGGCTCACCCGCCCAGGAACCGTCTGCGACAAGAAGTCTGCCACAGACGAGCTCCCGGACGGAATCAAGTGCAAAGTTACCTCCCCTGATCAGGATGGCCACCCCCGCAGACCTATTGTCGCCCCCACCAGACCAGTAGGAAGGGCCGTGAGGCCACTGCCTGGCCAGATGGTTGTAAGACCTAGAAGCAGACAAAGCACATTCCTGCAACATGTAAACATCACACCTCTGGGAATCTAAGAACGTAAGAACAGTCTGAAATCTAAACCAAGCTCTAATACTCCTCACATTAATGCAGAAGATGTTGAGATCAGCCATGGGAATAAAAAGAGAGGTTAGTTCTGATACTAGTTACCAGTCTGGTCGGACGGGTCCTCTTCTCTGGCGCCTGTCGGCTCGTGTGGCTTCTCGTAGCGCCCTTCCAAGAACTCGTCGTAGACCGTGTTGGACGGAGTGTCCAGGATTTTCTTGACCTCTGGGTCCTGCAGCAGCTCCTCCATAGATTGAGCTTGGACTGGCTCTGCTTGGACCTGCTCCACTTGGGCCTGCTCCATCACCTCCTCTCCTTCTGAAGCTTCAAGGCTCTCGCAGACCTGCTCCATCTCCTCCTCCTCATCTGAAGCTTGAGGGGTCTCGCAGGTCTCGATTATCTTTCTTTTGTGGGACTCTTCTGATGCGTTGTCCCTTCCTTTCCTCTTCCTCTGTATGGTACCTGGGGGAGGAATCACAGGAAAGTCCTCCGAAGGGCGGGCACCAGCAGCTGGAGGGGGGTTAGGTGCTGCTGGGCCAGGGTGGAGCGGGGGGCAGGAGAGAGTGCCCGGGCAGGGGAGGACGGGGCAGGGGTGGGCCGGGCAGGGGAGGACGGGGCAGGGGTGGGCCGGGCAGGGGAGGACGGGGCAGGGGTGGGCCGGGGTGGGGTACGGGGGGCAGGGGTGGGGCGGGATGGGGCAGGAGTGGGACGGGATGGGGCAGGAGGGGCAGGGGTGGGACGGGATGGGGCAGGGGTGGGACGGGATGGGGCAGGGGTGGGGCGGGATGGGGAAGGAGATGGGGCGGGAGGGGCAGGGGATGGGGTGGTAGGGGCAGGGGAGGGGCGGGACGGGGCAGGGGTGGTGGCTTTTGCCTTCTTACCCTCCTTGGTCGGCTTGGCCATCCGTGGTGTTGGCTCCGGAGCTGGGGCTGGCTTCGGTGCTCTCGCTGCCACAGATGCCCATGTTCTCTCCCTCTGGGGGCAGTCCTTGTAGCTGTGGGCTGCCAGTCCGCAGAGGTTGCAAGTCTTGCTCTTGGGGCAGTCCTTGGTCGTGTGACCTGTCACACGGCAATACCTGCAGGCATCCTCCGTACAGTCCTTGCCCTCGTGGCCCATCTTGCCACATCTCCTGCAGGTCTGCGGCATGTCCGGGTAGAAGATAAGTCCTGTGGAGTTGCCCAAGGAAAAAGTCGTTGGCAGGTGCTGTAGTCCGTCTGGAGAAGCAGGGTTCTTGTTGAGTCTGACGACCACAGACCACTTGCAGGTCCAGTATCCGAGTGAGTTCAGGATACGGGTGGGCTCCCTCACCACGGTGCAGAAGCGCTTCAGGAAGGTCGAGATGTCCGTGCCTGGGGTGTGTGGGTTCCGCATTGAGACCGTCACCCGCCTCCCCTCTCTTTGAATAAGGCAGTTGCCCACAAAGCGAGAGAAAGAGGATTCGGGACTCGCCGCTTTCACCACCTCCCAGTATCTTCTACAGGTCCCAATGGTGGCAAAGGTGATGTAGAAGATTCCCGAAAAGAAGGTTGCTATTCCCAGGGTGTCAGCCGTGGGGAAGCCTTGATCCGCCAGCATCTTCTTGCAGAACACGTCGTGGGACATGTCCGGCACCCTTCCGTCCACGGGCTTGAGCTTCAAGGCAACAGTCTGCCTCATCCAGGGCTCCAGGATTGGAGCTTCCAGGTTGGGAATTCTGCCGCCCTTCTGCTTTGCCATGGTGGAGGTTGAAGCTTGCTGTGGTTGGGGCTGGACCTCCAGGCCTTGCCCTGCAGCCTCCTGGGTGGACTTGCTGGTTGAGGCCATGGCTTCTTCCAGCAGGCTCTTTTCCGCTTCCTTGCTTGCTTGTGGAGAGAGGCTTCGCAAAGTCTTCTTTCCCGGGTGGGAGGAGCTATGCAGATCCGGTCCCGGTGGGAGGAGCTATGCAAATCCTTCTCCAGAGGCAGCGGGTTTCTTCGAAAAGATTCTGCGCCGCCTTCCTCTTCGCCGCTGTTCCGGAATTCACCGCCGATTCCCTTCTTCCAGGTTCTTCGTCGGCTTCTTCCGGAGCTGCAGTCTTCAAGATATTCTCCTTCCGAGGCAGGCAGGAGACGATCTTCAGGTGGTATGCTCTAGAGAAATGCGGTTCTAATAAGAACGAAAAGTACTGCAATCGTACTACGCAAAATCTCTACCACAATGCTTGGAGTTCTTCAGACCGTAGCGATCATGGTATCTCCCCTGCCAGGTACTACACTTGATCTTAGCCAAAAGGCCGAGAAGCGATAACCGTGAAAGGGGCGGGCCCAACAAGGTCCCCTTCATGGGCACTATCACTGCTTGCTGGAAGGGAGGCTGCCAGACAATTTCCCATGCACACTCTGGGCTGGGGGGCAGTCAACCACCAGTACACACAGCAGAACCTAAACCCATACCATTATTGCTAAGCAGCAAGACAGGGGCCCATTGCACTCCCACGGGGCCTTTATAAATGCAATCCATAACCTGGATTTGCCAGGAACCCTTCTTACTCCTCCTACTTGCATGTGACACTGGGCTTAGGATCTGCATAGGAAACACACACACAAGCACACACCTACCTTTGTTGCCTGCAGATGCCTCCTTGGCTGTCCCCAAACGGTATCAAACCAACACCCACGGGAAGCTGTAAGCATAGAGGACATGCCTGCACCCTATTGGACTTACTTGTGTGGGTTAAATCCGGGTTATTTGACAACCTATGGCGGTGATGGTTCTGCTCAGGCAGAGCAGTGCTGATGCTCCTCATAAAGCTGTCGCTGCTGTGAAGGTTCTAGGCAACATCACAATCCCTATGGTTACATACACAACAAAGCTGGGTTGTTGTTGTTTACACTCTGCAAGGCCTGTGGAAGTGAGTGACATCTTAGCACTGTAGTTCTAAGGGTTCTAGATGGATGCAACAATCTCCTGTTGCTTCTATGAAGGCCATAATAGACGACATCACCAACCAGCTCCATAGTCACATACACAGCAAAGGTGAGATGTTGTTTACACCTAGTGATGTCAGTGGTATTGAGTGACATCACAGCACAGTGCTAAGGCTCCTGGGCCTGGACACAGCAGCGGCTGCAATATCTCAACGGAGAATATGTTTATATATATGTGTGTGTGTGCTTATATATATATATATATATATATATATATATATATTTCTCCGCCGAAATCACTTTTCCCTTCTCTTCCTTTTTTTTCACGTTTTTTCACGTTTTTCTCCTCTTTTCTCGGCGTATTATTCTTCTTTTTCTTCTTTTTTTTCCTCTAATGCATACCCTATCAATGCAGCAATGCTTATTCAATACCGCCAGCAGATGGAGACACTGGAGAATAATTTTCTAAGGATTTATACTGATTTTTCCTGTCTGAATTTGTCGCACAGAAAGTTGCAGGCCAAATATGTGTGACATTTCTGCGACTTTAGCTTCTAGAGCATTTTTACAACATTATACATAGGTGCTGAATACATAAAAAGCGACTGTTCAGCGACAGACAAGTCGCATCGGCTGAAAGTAGGCCAGAATGTCAGTCCATGTTGGAGCAGGTTTAGATACAGTCTAAAGCATAGATCTCAAAGTCTGTGCACAGAATTTAGCAAGGGCCTCGCACCTTCTGATGCATTAGGTAGGTGCACAATAGCATAGCCTAACCCTCTGTACTTTGGTCTATATTGATGCGGGACATAGACAGCCAGCTGATGACCAATCCATTAGTGCAATGGATGGCTGGAAGCATTTGTCTTTGCCTTTGCAATACCACAGAAGCAATGCATGGTCAATGTACAGCAATGACACACCTGTGTGAACAGCCAGGAGACCCCCCATGTTATGTCAATTAGGAACATTCAGCACCCACCCGCTATAAGGCAGCTACCTATCATGTCATGCCCTACCTGCACAGGTGTGCTGGCTGCTCAGATGATCCAATTAAGGATGCCATTTAGTCAGCAGCAGCAGAAGTCCTGTGCCTGGACGCTCCAACAGCGGCCAGACACAAGCAGCAGCAGCACCACCACCTTTTGTTTTTTGGCTGCAGCAGTAGCAAGGCCCACAGGGCTGGCTAGCTGGCTAGCCAGCAAGCAGGTAGCAATTAAAGTAGGAATCTTTCTTTTTAACCCTGTAAGCGGGTGGTGCACTGTACCCGAAGATACTGCCATATCGGGTCAATGCATAGGGCGACGGAAGCAAGCTTCGAAATCGGCCCCCATTCTCAAACATCCATTTAATATATGGTCCCCAGATAGGGGACGTATCAGATATTAAACTGATAAGAACAGATTTTTTTTTTTAACTTGGCTACCCCTGAGGGGTATCTTTTTATTTAGAATTCATAAAATTTTACAAAGTGCATTACGATTTTTAAATATAATTTTTTCAATAAAAACAAATTTTGATAATAAAATCACATATAACAATAAAAGTTCACATAAATACAATCATAATACACTTAAAATGGGCACTTGGTGGCTTTACAAAAGGGCGTTCCATTCATTAAAATACCATTTTCTAGCTAATAAAGGATAATATTTCTTGTCTAATAAAAAGTACTGGTACATATCACTACTACAAAGAGCTAAAACATCATTCACAGATAAAATCTCATGTTTAAAAAGTAAAATGTTTCTGGCATTCCATAGAGCTGCTTTAACATAGTTTATGATCTTCCATGCCATTATCTCTTGAGTCCGTATTGGGCATTCCAGACATCCATAAAAAACAGCTGCAGAGTTTAAGTCCTTTATTTCTGTTATCTTCTTCACCAGAGGGAGTATTTTAGTCCATATCCTTTTTGCATAAAAACAAGTCCAGAAAAGGTGGTACACGGTCTCGGGTTCCTGGCAGCCCTCCCTCGGGCATACTGCAGTGTTGGCCATCCTTCTTCGGTGCTGGAATGCCCGGCATGGAAGACACTCGTGTATGCAGCTCCAGGCCAGATCTTTCTGTGAATTAAAAAGATAAATCATATTTGCCATCTTCCATATTTTCCTGCATTTCTCTCCATTAAAATTATTCACAGGGGCAATAAAACCACTTTCTTTAATATATTTTAACAGTTTTTTGCTATTAGTTATTTCATTCATACTTTTTCCGTTAAAGTTGTACAGGTTGAAAATTTTCTCTAAAATCTTGTATTGTTGGGGAAGATTAAAAGCATAAGGACAGCTTAAAACAGTTTTAAACCACCCATTCCTTCTCATAAAAAAAACCTGTATTAAAACGGATAAAATATGACCAGTAACTATCCTTAAAAAGTGTGCTAACACATACACACCCATATATATATACCCATATATATATATATATATATATATATCCATAGATATATATATATATATATGTGTGTGTGTATGTATTGCTTACTGACATGATAAAAACATTCTTGAGACCAATAAACATATACTTCATTATATTCATCATCAGTAATTTTAGTAGACACATGAATAACTGTTTCTAAACAACAACTCCCATGATAAGGGTTGCCTTCTGCTGTTGCAAATCTTTAGGCTCAACATGTTTTTTAAATTACAACTCCCATTATTCCCACACAGGAAATGTGGGTTGTTTTTTATCAAAAGTTGGAGCATCCACATTAAAAAAACGTTCTCCACAGGGGTGAGTGCCATGCATGTAGTAACTTTTTTTTTAGTTTTTATTTCAGATACGTGTGAAGGGCTACAACTCTGTCTGATGGACTACGTTTATTTTGTTGTAAATTCAAAAAAATATTTTGACAGCTTGTGTGGTAGTGCTTCTTTCAATAAAATTTTTATAAAACTTGTTGTAATTTTTTATTTTTGTGTAATAAATTTACATTATAAGGCTTAGTAGTGGAAACTGTCTTGTAGACAGAATCCATTACTAAGTCAGGGCTTAGCTTTAGCGCCAAAACCAGCTAGCGCTATCCCCCCCATTATTACCCTGGTACCCACCGCCACAGGGGTGCTAGGAAGAGCCGGTACCAACAGGCCTGGAGAATCAAAAATGGCGCTACTGGGCCTAGGTGGTAACAGGCTGGCATTATTTAGGCTGGGGAGGGCCAGTAACAATGGTCCTCACCCACCCTGGTAACGTCAGGCTGTTGCTGTTTGGTTGGTATCTGGCTGAGAATGAAAATATGGTGAACTGCACACGTTTTTTTTTTTTCCCCATCTTGGTAATTATTTTTGACAAACAACGTGTGTGTCACCATTTTTTCAGTCTCTGCCAGATAGCAAACAAACAGCAAGAGCCTGACATTACCAGAGTGGACGAGGACCATTGTTACTGGCTCTCCCCAGACTAAAAAACACCAGCCTGTTAACAACTAGGCCCAGGATCACCATTTTGGATGCTCTGGGCCTGTTGGTACCGGCTCTTCCCGGTACCTCGTTTTAGGTTGTGAACTTGGTAATAATTGGAGGTTACCGCTTCCTGGTTATTTATTTTTTGGCACAAACGCTAATCCCTGCGTTTGTAATGGACTACATCTATACGATTGGTTCCACTACTAAACCGTATAATATAAATTAATAAAAAAAAAAATTATAACATTTTAGAGAAATAAGCACTCCCCTCCATTTTATTGTTTTTATACCAAAATAAAGGAGAGCCAGCTACATAGGCAACAGAATGCAAAATTGTATTCCTCACAATTAATGAACTTGAAAATAAAACATAATAATTTAATTGTGTAACATGGTATTCAAAATACATATTAACAGGGTAGAGGTGGTGCTATATGGTGTGGTTCACATATATCAGGTATCCTGCATAGGTGGTCTCACCCTAAATATTGACACAACTGATTGAATAACTTATGAAAACTTGGCATAAATTGTATTGACTCATGCGTCCATTGTTTCTTGCAAACAGACAGGTGAAAGCAGAAAGTTGTGTTACCCTGTCATAAGCCCTCCATCATGTCCACCCATCTGGCATTAAATTTAGATTCTTGATGAATGTGATCTGTCAAAAAGAAAAGATTGGTATCAGTTCTTGCATGATTTTACCCGCAAATCACGCCAGAGGGAAACTTTGCAGGACATCAATTTTGAGGCAGGATGGTTGGACATCTGAGAGGGCACCTGACAGGGTAACACATCTTTATGCGTTACCCTGTCCACTGTCTTGAAAAAATGGACACCAGATGCTATACTACTTATGATAAGTGGTCATCTGTTGTGGCGTCAATTGTGTCAATATTTATGCTTTAACCTATGTTCACTAGAGATGAGCGAACTTACAGTAAATTCGATTCGTCACGAACTTCTCGTCTCGGCAGTTGATGACTTTTCCTCAATAAATTAGTTCAGCTTTCAGGTGCTCCAGTGGGTGGAAAAGGTGGAAACAGTCCTAGAAGACTCTTTCCTAGGACTGTATCCACCTTTTCCAGCCCACCGGAGCACCTGAAGGCTGAACTAATTTACGCAGGAAAAGTCATCAACTGCCGAGCCCAGAAGTTTGTGACGAATCAAATTTACTGTAAGTTCGCTCATCTCTAATGTTCACCATAAGGTGTCTATGCATTCAATTTGGAACAAGTTGTGATACATAGATCAAAACCATAATTAGGAAAATGATGTATTGGTCTGTATGTCAATGTGACATTTTCCTTTTCATTTTTCAGAAGACTCATCTACAGCTATCTTATTTGTGTTTATTGTTGACTACTCTACAGAACAGCTATACAGGTTGGCATTTAATAATACATACATAATTGTATTATGTAATATAAACTAAATGTACATAAAAAATTTTTTTTGTTATAATCAATGTCTTAGCATTACATGTAGCTGGCACGGACGTCACTGTGCCAATGTAGTCGAAATAAAACGTAAAAATGAGTTTAGTAGCTGTGCTGGAGTCCCTCTATTTTCTGCCCAATATACCCTGTCGTCACAGCCCTGCTGTATGAGTGATATTTAGTGGGGTGGGGGTGAGTGCTGAGTTATTCAGGGGCGCACTGCTTTACTTGAGTCCTCCGCTGTGGAACTCTTTTACCCTTGCAGTGCTGTTACAATATTAACCAAGTTTCAAGCGGAATGAAGGTTTGCCAGTATGTGCCTCTTGCTGGAAAATGCAGATGGTGGTGTTATTGGACTAGGTTCAGGGACCAATGCCTTGATTTGGCTGGACAGCGGTGATGTTGTGATCAGTGGAGCGTGCTCTCAGTTCTCAAGTGAGACGGTAATGGCTTCGTAATTGCGTGTACTACTATGTGTATAATATTTTGGTATTGGTGTGTGCAGTCCTAGGCTACACACATTTATGGAAGCCACATCCCCATTTTCAAAAGCGATTAGTAGGGTTAACTTGTGATAAGTTGTCATTTGTTGTGTTATAAATTTTGTCTATTTAGGCTTAGTTCACCTATGGTGTCTATGTGTTAATTTTTTTAAAAGCTGGGCAACATAGATCAAAAATCTAAGTAATAAAATGATGTTTAGTTCTGTGTGTCAATGTGACATTATCCTTTTTTGATTTTTTTCAGAAGACTCATCAACAGCTCTTTTCTTTTGCTTTATTGTCTACTACTTATCAGAGCCGCTTTTCAGGTTTGCATAAAAATTTTACATAAAGTTATGTAATACATAAATATAGTGTGGGTGATTTTAGAACAACTTGTCCTGATGTGAAGCTGAAGAGTGTCCCATGGCAACCGTTCAGATCGCTTCTTTCATCAAAAAAGCTATATGATTGTTTGCTTTAGGCAACCCAACAACCTTTAGATACATAAATGTATTTCCTCTTCATGCCACACAGAGGTAATAAAGGGGCAATGAAATAGTAGGGTGAAAATTAGTAGTAGACATAGTGGCGGATCAAGGTGAAATAATATGGCACAGTGGTTAAAATCATATGGGGGGGTGGTTTTAGTAGATTACTAAAAGGCTCTCAGATATTCTACTGTATTTAAGGGTTTTATAGTTAATTACAATCTTCATTTAGTACATGACACTACTCTATAATTTATAAAGATTTTTTTAGCCTCTATTCACAATAGGGAACATCTTCCACTAATGGACACTATTTTATTCCACGTGATTCTGCACCATTCTTAGATTATAGTGGATACTATCTTATGCCTCAGTTCAATAATGTAATGCTCTCGCACTAAAATTATTTAGAAAGCTTTGTAAAATTTTGGAAGGGGTTACATTACTGTACTAGTGAACTAACATATTAATCTTGTATTTATTATTTGAATGGTGCTTTTTCAATAAATATTATTTTTCAAATGTTCTCCTAGAAAATAGAAACATAATGTAATTTTAATATTTTTATATAGACATATTTAGTATTTATTTTAAAATCCATTATTCCATTTTCTTCTTTAGAAAATGCCGGGCTGCATTGTCAACGGTTGCAAGTCAAGGAGCGTAAAAGGCGACCATAATATCATCATGCATTCCTTCCCAAGAGAGAGGGATCGTATCATGGCATGGCTATTGGCTACAGATCAAGAGTTTCCCAAAATTGATGAACTGGTTGACCACATTCATCTCTCTAAAACGAACAATTATCGGCTCTGCTCAGCCCATTTTAAAACTACTGACTATACCTTTAATCCAAATACAGGAAAACAGAGGCTCACCCCCTTTGCCGTCCCTAGTATTTTCCCTACACGGGATATACAAGTTCAAGCTGCCGAGGCAGTTGAGGCTGAAATCCTGAATCCTCAAAAGAGGAAAAGATTGGATGAAGACGTAGCTTCAACCAATGGTTTAAAGCCAGGGGAAATGTGCCCAACCTGCCGAAATATTGTACCTCATGTTAACCCAACTGAAACGGAGCCACAAGCCTCAGAGATAACGAAAAAGGAAGCAGCAACTATATTTGACAGGAATTGGGGAACCGGAAATCAGTGTATACAAGTAAAACCTACAACTTTCTCTATAAAAATACAATGCAGAAGACTGGTTAAAAAAAAAATCTTGAGAAAAAAAAAATCAAGACAAAGCTTGGTATTTGGAAACCTGCCTTCGGAGCCATTGCAAGGTGCCAGTGTAATATTTTCGACTCCGAAAAAAAATATAGGACCAACTGGATCAGCAACTCTTAACAGTGTACCTGAGTTTCAAGAAAGTTGTAGAGCTAGACACGAACTACTACCTGCCACGCTTTTATCCGAATTGACAATTTCACCTATACAACCTACTGAAGACCCTGAAGTCACTGTTATTGTGGAGGAATCTACTCTGCATGCCCCTATATCTGTTTTAGAAGTAGATAAAAGTTTATCAACAATCACAACTCCAGTCTCAACAAATGAAAGTAGTTCAAGTGATGATGAGGGAGACTCAGTTCATTCAGATGATGAAGACTACGAAGAAGAGGACAGTCAGCATGTGCTGAGTGAAAAATTTGTAAATGTAAATGTACCACATCATGAAGAAAGAAAATTCATAGTTTATGAAAGCTGTTTGGACACATACTATACTATACTATACAAGATGCCTTGTACCTCTAATCCACCCTGCAACAAAAAAATACTAAGAGTGTATAAAAAAACAAAGGGATCATATATTTCAGTCTTTGCTGAATGCGAGGCCAAACATTTAAAACGCATATGGCAGAGCCAGCCCCGATTGGGAAAGAAACCATTTGGAAATTTACAGTTAGCTACTGCTATCATTACTAGTGGAAACACTTACATCAAAATCCAACAGTTCCTAAAAATATTTAATATTTTGGGAATTAGCCAGGCTACTTACTACCGTATCCAAAAAATATATATATTTCCTGCAATTGAAAATTCTTGGACAATTAATCAAAAATAAGAAATGGAAAAAATATCACAACATGCAGTATGTGTTGCTGGAGATGGACAATGTGATTCACCCGGGCACAGTGCAAAATATTGCATATACACATTGATGGATGTAGAAACTAACAAAATATTGAATTTCAACATTCAACAAATCGGTATTGGTTTATCCTCTGTTGCCCTTGAAAAAATAGCGTGCAAGAATGCCTTGGAATTTCTACTGCAAAATAAAGTGGACATAGACATCATTTGCACTGACCGGCACGTATCCATCAGAAAAATGCTGCGTGAGGAATATAAAACAATTGGTCACCAGTTTGATGTCTGGCACTTAGCTAAATCTATTGGAAAAAAAGCTACTTGCCGTCAGCAAAAAAAAAACTAAAAACTGCCAAGATTTAGCAGAATGGATAGGACCAATTAAAAATCATTTATGGTGGAGTTCTAATACTTGTGAATGCAATCCAGATGAACTTGTAAACAGATGGAACTCTGTCTTGTACCATGTCACCAACGTTCATTTTTGGAAGGATGATAATGGTCAGGAATCATCTTGTCATCATGACCAACATTCAGTCCACCCGAAAATGGTTAAAAAAACAAAGTGCCTGTTATGTTGAACTTGGAAAAATTGTCATGGATACAAGACTACAAAAAGACCTTAGACATCTTAGCAACTTTTGTCACACTGGAGATCTGGAAGTGTTTCATAGTTTACTAACAAAATACAGGCCTAAAAGACTTCTGTCACGATTCGGCTTCCAGGTAGTGGATCCTCTGTGTCAGCGAGGGATTGGCGTGGACCGTGCTAGTGGACCGGTTCTAAGAGGCTACTGGTTTTCACCAGAGCCCGCCGCAAAGCGGGATGGTCTTGCTGCGGCAGTACCAACCAGGTCGTATCCACTAGCAACGGCTCTACCTCGCTGACTGCTGAGAAGGCGTGGGACAGAAGGACTAGGCAGAGGCAAGGTCAGACGTAGCAGAAGGTCGGGGGCAGGCGGCAGGGTTCGTAGTCAGGATGGGTAGCAGAAGTTCAGGTAACACAGGCTTTGGACAACACTAAACGCTTTCACTGGCACAAGGCAACAAGATCCGGCAAGGGAGTGCATGGGAGGAGATCAGATATAGCCAGGGAGCAGGTGGAAGCCAATTAAGCTAATTGGACCAGGCACCAATCATTGGTGCACTGGCCCTTTAAGTCTCAGAGAGCTGGCGCGCGCGCGCCCTAGAGAGCGGAGCCGCGCGCGCCAGCACATGACAGCAGGGGACCGGGACGGGTAAGTGACCTGGGATGCGATTCGCGAGCGGGCGCGTCCCGCTGTGCGAATCGCATCCCCAACGGCCAAGACAGTGCAGCGCTCCCGGTCAGCGGGACTGACCGGGGCGCTGCAGGGAGAAAGACGCCGTGAGCGCTCCGGGGAGGAGCGGGGACCCGGAGCGCTAGGCGTAACAGTACCCCCCCCCTTAGGTCTCCCCTTCTCTTTGTCCGGTAACTGCCTCCCCTGGGATGAGGACACCGGAAAGAATGGAGGGTTTCCTCATCGGCAGGCAGTACAGCAGGAGTGGGAATGGGGAGGGAGGGCAGAGGGCGAGGCCTGGCACGGGGCAGTGTGACACCAGGACGGGGGCCATGGGGAGGCACAGAGGCTTGCCTGACGGGACTGGGAGGGGGGGAGAGGCACTTCCTGTGGCAGGCAGAGTCCCAGTTCCTGATCTCCCCGGTGGTCCAATCAATGGTGGGGGAATGAAGCCGGAGCCAAGGCAGACCGAGGAGGACCTCAGAGGTACAGTTGGGGAGAATGAAGAACTCAATCCTCTCAAGGTGGGGTCCAATAGACATGAGGAGGGGCTCTGTGCGGTAACTAGTGTTGAGCGGCATAGGCCATATTCGAATTCGCGAATATTCGCGAATATATGGACGAATATTCGTCATATATTCGCGAATATTCGCATATTCGTTATATTCCCGTTTTATTTTCGCATATGCGAACATTTGCGTATGCGAAAACTATCATATGTGCATATTAGCATATACAAAATTAACATACGCGAAAATTCGCATATGTGAAAATTCGCATGTGCTAATTTTCGCATATGCTAATTTTCGCATATGCGAATTTTCGCGCGCCAGTCTCACACAGTAGTATTAGAGCCTTCTTTACACCACACAAGCTGGAAGCAGAGAGGGATGATCACTGTGATGTGTACTGTGAAAAAAAAAAAAAAAAAAAAAAAAAAAAAAAACAATATTCGTAATTACGAATATATAGCGCTATATTCGCGAAATTCGCGAATTCGCGAATATGCGATATTCGCGAATAATATTCGAATTGCGAATATTCGTGAGCAACACTAGCGGTAACGCACGGTGCAGTCCAATCTGGCTCCGTTGACCGCGGAAATGTAGAGCGGCTTGACGAGACGGGTCACCGGGATGCTGAATTTATTAACAAACGACTCCAAAATAAAATTTCCAGAGGCACCGGAGTCCAAGCAGGCCACGGCTGAGAGGGAGGAGTTGGCTGAAGAAGAAATCCGCACGGGTACCGTGAGACGTGGAGGAGCAGACTTGGAACCAAGAGACGCCACACCCACGTGAGCTGGGTGCGTGCGTGCGTTTCCCAGGCGTGGAGGACGGATAGGGCAATCCACCAAGAAATGCTCGGTACTGGCACAGTAAAGACAGAGATTTTCTTCCCTACGGCGATTCCTCTCTTCCTGGGTCAGGCGAGACTTATCCACTTGCATGGCCTCCTCGGCGGGAGGCCCAGGCGTAGATCGCAACGGATACTGTGGGAGAGGTGCCCAGAGATCTAAGTCTTTTTCCTGGCGGAGCTCTTGGTGTCGCTCAGAAAAACGCATGTCAATGCGGGTAGCTAGATGGATGAGTTCTTGCAGATTGGCAGGAATCTCTCGTGCGGCCAGCACATCCTTGATGCGACTGGATAGGCCTTTTTTAAAGGTCGCGCAGAGAGCCTCGTTATTCCATGATAACTCGGAAGCAAGAGTACGAAATTGGATGGCGTACTCGCCCACTGAAGAATTACCCTGGACCAGGTTCAACAGGGCAGTCTCGGCAGAAGAAGCTCGGGCTGGCTCCTCGAAGACACTCCGGAGTTCAGTGAAGAAGGCCTGGACTGTGGCTGTGGCAGGATCATTGCGGTCCCAGAGCGGTGTGGCCCAAGACAAGGCCTTTCCTGAAAGAAGGCTTACTACGAACGCCACCTTAGACCGTTCTGAAGGAAACAAGTCCGACAACATCTCCATATGCAGGGAACACTGAGACAAAAATCCACGGCAGAGTTTAGAGTCCCCATCAAATTTGTCCGGCAGGGACAAGCGGAGGTTAGGAGCGGCCACTCGCTGCGGAGGAGGTGCAGGAGCTGGCGGAGGAGATGGTTGCTGCTGTAGCAGAGGCAGAAGTTGCTGTAACATGGCGGTCAACTGCGACAGCTGCTGTCCTTGTTGGGCAATCTGCTGCGATTGCTGAGCGACCACCGTGGGAAGATCAGCGAGACTTGGCAGCGGCACCTCAGCGGGATCCATGGCCGGATCTACTGTCACGATTCGGCTTCCAGGTAGTGGATCCTCTGTGTCAGCGAGGGATTGGCGTGGACCGTGCTAGTGGACCGGTTCTAAGAGGCTACTGGTTTTCACCAGAGCCCGCCGCAAAGCGGGATGGTCTTGCTGCGGCAGTACCAACCAGGTCGTATCCACTAGCAACGGCTCTACCTCGCTGACTGCTGAGAAGGCGTGGGACAGAAGGACTAGGCAGAGGCAAGGTCAGAAGGTCGGGGGCAGGCGGCAGGGTTCGTAGTCAGGATGGGTAGCAGAAGTTCAGGTAACACAGGCTTTGGACAACACTAAACGCTTTCACTGGCACAAGGCAACAAGATCCGGCAAGGGAGTGCATGGGAGGAGATCAGATATAGCCAGGGAGCAGGTGGAAGCCAATTAAGCTAATTGGACCAGGCACCAATCATTGGTGCACTGGCCCTTTAAGTCTCAGAGAGCTGGCGCGCGCGCGCCCTAGAGAGCGGAGCCGCGCGCGCCAGCACATGACAGCAGGGGACCGGGACGGGTAAGTGACCTGGGATGCGATTCGCGAGCGGGCGCGTCCCGCTGTGCGAATCGCATCCCCAACGGCCAAGACAGTGCAGCGCTCCCGGTCAGCGGGACTGACCGGGGCGCTGCAGGGAGAAAGACGCCGTGAGCGCTCCGGGGAGGAGCGGGGACCCGGAGCGCTAGGCGTAACAACTTCATTTTAGAACAGACGGGGTGTATGCTCGAACACAGCTTGCTGCTCTTGACCATAATTATAATGTGAATAGAGTGCAAGCAGTTGTTACAAGAGAGACTGAAACTAGCGGACCTTTAGGCACACCGAGGTACAATCTTGCCTATTCAAAAGCCCGGAAAGAGTGGTTTGTACGATCAGTGTATGAGCCAACCACTCAGGAATTCGTCTCGAAAATCATGCAGGATGTAATGGGACTTGCCGATGGAAACATTTCCATAGACTGGACCTCTCGCCGGTCAACAATGCCTTCTAATATAGCACCAATTGAAAAACCAGACAAACAATCAATGGTTGAAAAACACCACTCAAGATTTAAATTTTTTACTTGTTTGTTATGTGCTATATACTTGTTTATGTGCTATATTGTTTAACATGCATATTCATGTATATTTTCATGAGTAAAAAATACTTTTTTTATTAATGGTTTATTATTATAGTGTTGTTTATTTAAAAATATTATTACTACTTGTTTTTGTGAAATGTTTTCATTACAGAAAATAAATTTTAATCATCAATTGTTCAAAACGTAAATCAAAAATATTCAGTTTCTAAGGAATTAATATTTTTTTTATATGCCATATAAGACTACCTTTAAACAAGGTAAAATTTTATAGAAAACCGGGGGTTATCTCATACGCCAGGTGCTGCAGCTGGCCGAGATACAAGGAGTATGGATTATCTATTTTTCAGTTGGTATGTATTTAAAATTTCTGCTTTATATAGCAACTGACAAATAATATCTTCTCTACTTTGAATTGTTGCCATCTTGACTATTTATTCCACACACAATTCTTCACTGTTAAACATGCAAAACAAACACATTAGGATCCGCAATTATTTTACGTGGGCAACAGAGGGGTGTAGATGAGTGTACATGGGTAACAGAGGGGTGTACATGGGTGACAGAGGGGTGTAGAGGAGTGTATATGGTTTATATAGGGGTGTAGAGGAGTGTACATGGTTTATAGAGGGGTGTAGAGGAGTGTACATGGTTTATAGAGGGGTGTAGAGGAGTGTACATGGTTTATAGAGGGGTGTAGAGGAGTGTACATGGGTAACAGAGGGGTGTAATTGGGTAACAGGGGTGTAGAGGAGTGTACATGGGTGACAGATGTGAATAGGGGGTAGACATGATTGACGGGGAGGGGGAACATGTGTGACAGTGAGGCCAGGAGGATGAACATGGTGACACGGGTGTGGACGGGGGGGGGGGGGTTGACAGTTGGGGTGGGTAGAGGGTGGACCTGGGTGACACCGCAGTGACGGTGGCACCGCAGGTATTACAGCTTCTTCACCATGGCTCCATTTTTGCCTCACTGGGCCGCAAGGTGGAGTGGGACACTGTGCGCAGTTCGCACGCAGGCTTCCCTTCCACCCTGCGCCGTCAGTCATCAGCGAGCATGCCAGGGCTGGAAATAAAAAAATCAACGGAAAAATAAACTCCAACAATGGGAAGTGTCAAATGGAATAGCAGTGTGCCGAGGGACCACGTTTGGGAAATGACTGGTGTAGACAGATTAAAATAGACAAAATAAAATAACCACCATAAAAATTTAAATAACTAATTAATATAATATAAATAACAAGATAAATAAACATAAAAAAATTGTAAACAATAAAAGTGCAATGTAAAACTGTAGTAACATGAAAAGTGCAGAAAGTAAGTGTCATAGTGAATCAAACATCAGCAGCCATGTCACTTGCTGGGTATTCATCAGGCCAGTGGAATCCAATATATTGCCCGTCAGGATCTGGAAATTCAGACCTAATAAAATTGACGACACATGATGGTATTGGCTTTCGTCGTTTAGGCCCAAGGATTCCATGCGCAAAACAAGAGTAGGATCTATAAGCGGACTTGCGAATAACCCTACAAATAAAATAAGATTAAAATAGTGTAAAAATTATGAATAATTTACAGATATGTGGATTTAGATTCAAATTTCACAATCGTGGGGGAAGACTTATAAAGACCTACATCATGTTGTTACACTTACATGAGTTCATAAGGCTGTGGTGGAGCTAAAACCATGTGCTACCGTATCCCTGCCGTATGGTAAATCATTTCAATGAGCCGACCGGAGTGATCCTCAGTGAGGTTGGCTCATTTTTGTCCCGTATGCACTTTCAACCGTACCTAAAAAGGTGAAGTAAAACCATGGTCGACTATGGCTTTAGGTCTGTGGAAAAAGCGCATACAGGGCAAAAATGAGCCAACCATAATCGGCATTTCACTCCGGTCGGCTCATAGAAAGGAATTAACATATGGTTGCATATGGCAGGGATACGTGATCCCCCGGTTTTATCTCCCCCAGCCGTATACGCTAAAGTTTGTGTAAATGTACTTTGAGATTGGTAAATTATTTGCACACAAAAAAATAAATAAAAAATAAAATGAATTGTAATAGCAACTGCAATTATGTTCATGTAAACACAGAGAAATGCTGATATGCACATTTTTAATTTTTCAAGTTTTATGAAAAGGTCAAAAAAAGAGAGTAATATTTAAAAACATAAAAAATTGTTTTTTCTTTAAATCTCAAGTTGACTAACTCCTCGTGTTGTAGAATACAAGTTAGTCCTTTATCAAAGTGGGGATTAAGAATATCCTCCTCCTGGCAGCAGATGCTCTCATCTCTTGTTGGCATAATTTTGCAATTTTGGCACTTGCACCAATGTGTATTCCCAATTCTTGGATCATTATAGTTCAATGTGGTTCAATGTGGATAAATGTAAAGTTATGCATCTGGGTACTAATAACCTGCATGCGTCGTATGTCTTAGGGGGGATTAAACTGGCAGAGTCACTGGTAGAGAAGGATCTGGGTGTACTTGTAGATCACAGACTACAGAATAGCATGCAATGTCAGGCTGCTGCTTCCAGAGCCGGCAGGATATTGTCATGTATCAAAAGAGGCATGGACTCAAGGGACAGGGACATAATACTCCCCCTTTATAAAGCATTGGTACGGCCTCACCTGGAATATGCTGTTCAGTTTTGGGCACCTGTCCATAAAAGGGACACTGCGGAGTTGGAAAGGGTGCAGAGACGCGCGACTAAACTAATATGGGGCATGGATCATCTTAGCTATGAGGAGCGATTAAAGGAGTTACAATTGTTTAGTCTTGAGAAGAGACGTTTAAGGGGGGATATGATAAACGTATATAAGTATATTAATGGCCCATACAAAAAATATGGAGAAAAACTGTTCCAGGTTAAACCCCCCAAAGGACGAGGGGGCACTCCCTCCGTCTGGAGAAGAAAAAGTTTAGTCTCAAGGGGCGACACGCCTTCTTTACCGTGAGGACTGTGAATTTATGGAACGGTCTACCTCAGGAACTGGTCACAGCAGGAACAATTAAGAGCTTTAAAACAGGATTAGATACATTCCTGGAACAAAATAACATTAATGCTTATGAAGAAATATAAAATCCCATCCCTTCCCCAATATCGCGCCACACCCCTACCCCTTAATTCCCTGGTTGAACTTGATGGACATATGTCTTTTTTCGACCGTACTAACTATGTAACTATGTCACCTGGGATGTCATTGATGCTTGGCCACTCTGGATCGTTTTGGAAAGAGTGCTCATGTAGCTCGCCATGTAGTTCTGCCTTTTTTCTTAGTCTTTCCAGAAGAGCTTTTCGTTTCTAAAAATGAATACAAAAAGATAAAAAATTGTATACAATAAAAAAATGTAATCCTCTTGAACAATATATTAAATGGACATAGGGGTGTCACAAAAAATTTTGGGGACCACTTACAGTAGCCCTATGGGGGACTGTTTTATCCAAACCCACCAGTTCCTGCTAAAATGTTTGTCCAATGCATCAAGCTACAGACAAAATAGGAAAGTACAGAAATTTAGGAATAAATTAACCCATTAAACATTATCATTTTGGTGAGTCAGAATACCATTGGAGGCTGAGTATGAAGTCAGCCTCCATGGTCTATTGTTGGTGTATAGGAATGAATGGGCTAGATCTATAACATTGAGATTTTTTGCCCATTGAATTCAATGGCCCATTGTGGTCTACGGAGATCCTGTGTCAAATGAAGTAGGAAACTAAACAGCAGGGTACTGGTAGTAATATGTATGGGAGACCCTGGTGTGGGTTCAATTACTGGGTTCAGCTCAAGTTGTGTGATTATTCTTTAATTAGGTTTGACAGATATAGGTCAATTGATACTTTGAACCATGGAAACTAGGTTGATTGGATACAATAAATGGGCAACTAGGTTAATTGAAAAAGGAGGTAATGTGTTGTATTCAATTGACCTAGTTCACAAAAGTTCAAACTAATATGAGTATAATCACAGAACTCTATGGGGGAGATTCATCAAAACCAGTGTAGAGGAAGAGTTGTGCAGTTGCCCATAGCAACCAATTGGATTGCTTCTTTCATTTTTTAAAAGGCCTCTGAAAAATGAAAGAAGCAATCTGATTGGTTGCTATGGGCAACTCAGAAACTTTTCCTCTGGACAGGTTTTGATAAATCTCCCTCTATATCAACAGAGGAATTGAACCCACACCAGGGTCTCCCATACACATTACTAACAGGACACTGCTGTTCAGCTTTCTTACAAGTTTACCACAATATCGCCATAGACCACAATGGGCCCTTGGATTTAAATAGACAAAAAATCACAATGTTATAGATTTATTTATTTATTTTATTTATTTATATAGCGCATACAGATTCCACAGCGCTTACAATTATGGGGTACAAACAAAGACAAGTATCAGACATAAAATTACACAATAACTATTCAAACAAGAGGTGTGGGGATATGTTGAGGATATGTTGAGGCCAATTAGAGACTACTGTAGGCCTGTCTGAAGAGATGTGTTTTTTTTTTTTAAACTTTCTTTATTGATTTTTCAAAATGTTACAAACTAGCTCCCAACATAGGAGCGAACATAAAGGAACAACAACAGCAGGGTCCTCATCAAAGCATGTAATAAGAGATAAGACATCTCCAATACAATCATAATCCTAATACATGCATCACAATACAAAGCATAATTCGAACGTAGTTAGTTCACGTCTCGAAAAGCCGTCCCTGAGCTTTCAGCCCATTTGGGTAACATGGCAATACGGCTATCAGAAGCTCCACATCTTTTCGCTATCAAGCCCTCCAATACAAAGTTACGATGGACCTCTGCCATAATGGCAGGAAGACTCGGCACAACAGCTGACCTCCAATTCCGAGCAATAGAGGTCCGCACTACCGTTAATATATGGTATATTAGAGTCATAAAGGATGGGGGCACCACTTCCAGGGACAAGAACAGAAGCGCACTCTCTGGTCCCCATGGGAAGGGGCAGTCAATTAATTCGTCCAGCAGTCTTTTAATTTCAGACCAGAGAGGCCTAATAAGGGAACAAGTCCACCAAACATGGAGAAGAGTACCCTGTTCAGAATTACAGCGCCAACAGACTGGGGAAGTGTTGGGGTATATTTTAGCCAGGCGCACGGGTGTATAGTACCAACGGTATAAAAGCTTCCTAGAGGCTTCAAAATGACTAATACATTTAGAATGTTTCTTATGTAAATCGAACACAAAGCTCCACTGCTCGGACGAAAAACTCTGTGCCAAGTCCTCCTCCCACCTGGACGTAAACGTACATGCATCACTACCCTCCACTTCAGTCAACGCCACATAGGGCAGGGAAATGCCTCTCACAAAGGATTGATCATTCATAAAATGTTTCTCATATATAGTGCAAGGCAATGAATCATCCCAGGCGAGAGACTGAAGAAAATGTCTAAGCCTGAGGTACTTATAGAAGTCCCTTTGCGGAACCGAAAACAATTGTACAATATTGGAGAAGGGCAGCAGGCCATTCACATTACTAATCATTGCTACATTGACAATACCCGCAGCAGTCCAGGGCCTGAAATCTATATCTGAGAGATAATCTCCTATAGCGGTCAGTGGAATATCTTTCACTCTAGGAGGGCACAGGTTCCGGACATGTGTCGATTTACCCCACAGCCTGACAGCAGCCGCAATAGTAGAAAAGATAGAGGAAAGAGCAAAAGTGGGGTTAAAGCGTAGTGCCCAGAGAAAGTTGTGAAGAGTGGAGACATTGAGGATAGCAGCCTCCATGTCTACCCACAGTGGGGACTCAATTTGCCACCACCATTTTTTAATCTGGTCAAGTAGCACTGCATGATAGTACAATTTAAGGTTGGGAACACCCATACCTCCCCTGTGGACCGGACGGTATAATAAATGTGCACTCACCCTGGAATGCTTCCCCGCCCAGATGAATCTCATGAGCAGTTTTTGTAGCTGTGAAAGATAGTAAGCAGGTATGATCACTGGCAGGCATCTAAAGAAATATAGGATCTTAGGAAGCAACATCATCTTAGCAGCAGCAATACGGCCAGCCCAGGACACCGGAAGCAAAGAGTAGTTATCAAGTTCTTTAGTTAGTTGGGATTTCAGAACAGCAAAATTAGTAACAATCGTCTTTTCAGGCAATGCGGTTAGGACAATGCCCAAATAGGGAATCTGGTCATCTACCCATTTAAAGGGAAATCTAGATTGCAGCCATCCTTGCACATCAGGGGGGATATGTAACGGTAGAATACATGATTTAGTAGGGTTAATTTTATAGTAGCTAACCAAGCCAAAGGCATGTATGATTTCCATCACCGGGCCCAAGGAACTTCGGGGACTGGAGAGGCAGATAACCACGTCATCAGCAAATAAGCCGATTCTATGGTCTGTATTCCCTATCCGAACACCCCCTATGTCAGGGGAGGCTCGAATAGCCTGCGCAAACGGCTCCATAACTAAAGTGAAAATGAGAGGGGACAGGGGGCACCCCTGCCTAGTTCCATTGCTAAGGGAAAATCTATCAGAAAGAGTGCCCATGGTATAAATTCTGGCAGACGGGCAAGTATATAAAGCCATTATCGCTGACTCTAAGAGTGGGGGAAAGCCGAATTTGCGCAGCACACATCTCAGATACTCCCAATGTACCCGATCGAAAGCCTTCTCCGCATCCAGGGAAAGGAGCAGGGAAGGCGTCCGACCAGAGTGAGCTGCAGTGATAATATCGAGGAAACGTCTCGTACCATCCACCGTCTGTCGACCCCTGACGAAGCCGACCTGGTCCTTGTGTATTAGTTCCGGCAACACTCTATTCAACCTAGAGGCAAGAGCCAGGGCGTACAATTTGACATCACTATTCAGAAGAGATATTGGCCTATAATTTGCAGTAATATCCAGCGGTTTACCTGGTTTAGGTATGGTAACAACCAGAGCTTCCAGCATCTCCTCAGGAGGTGAACCGCTTTCTACAATATCATTGAAGGCTCTGGCTAAGAAAGTGGCCACCGATGGGCCGAATCTCTTATAGAATTAATTAGTGATGCCGTCAGGACCAGGTGACTTCGAGGACCTGAGAGAGCGGATGCAATCAAGGATCTCATCAGTAGTAAAAGGAGAACACAAGGCAGAGGCCTGTTCCTGAGACAGAGAGGGAAGAGACACAGAGGACAAAAAGGTAGAAATAGCAGTACGGTCAGGCTGTGCAGTATCAGTGTTGTCCCTAAGGTTGTATAGTTTACTATAGAACTCCGCAAAGCAATTAGCAATTCCCTCCGGATCTGCAACTCTAGATCCATCACCCTTAGTAAGAAACGGAATTCTCCCCTTATCCTGGCGTTTTTTGAGTTGTTTAGCCAGCAAGGAACTGGATGTATTACCCTGCCAGTACCATGTCATCTTAAACCTAAGCAGCGCCATCTCATAATTGTGCAGGGAAAGGGAGTGTAGTCTAGCACTAATCAGTGAGATTTCTTCAGCCACCTCTGGAGAATGAGAGGCCTTATTGCACCTGTGCAAGTCTGCTAGCTGTTGCTGTAGTTCTAATGTCTTAGTCTGGCGAACCTTCCGATCATGTGCAGTTTGACTAATAAAGTGACCTCTAATGGTCGCTTTAAACGCACACCAGAGTGTGGGGTCAGAAACATCCCCTGTGTCATTAATTCTAAAGTAAGCATCCACAGCTAATCTGGTGGCCTCAGAGTATTCAGGGTCATGTAGGATCAGAGGATTGAGCCTTCACACATAAGTCGGTCGGGAAACGAAAGCCTCTCTAATAGTCACACTAATGGGGGAATGGTCCGACCATTCTATAGGCATAATTTGAGCCTCAGACACCAAGGGGAGTAAAGAGCGCGAGACAAGGGCATAGTCTATACGAGTATAAGTCTTGTGTACATGTGAGAAGAAGGTGAAGTCTCGCTCTGTAGGATGGAAGATACGCCACACATCATAGAGATCATTTTGGGAAACACAGTTAAAAAATCCAGTGGGCTCTTTTTGAGAGGTGGCTGAAGTGGAGTCTACACTAGGCCACATAGTCATATTAAAGTCCCCCAGTAGCATACAGTGGCCCTTTTTCAAGGAATCTAGTTTGCGCACAAATGACCTGAGAAAGGTGCACTGCTTAGCATTTGGAGCATAAACTGAAGCTAAAGTGAATTGAATGTTATTTAGTAGACATACCAAGATTATGAATCGACCTCTATCATCCAACACAGCATGTTGAACTGAAAGTATCAAAGTATTTTTAAATGCAATCGCTACTCCACCTTTCTTGTGCACAGCATGCGCCTGATATATATGAGGGAATTGCTTATTCTGTAATCTAGCCGCATCACAGGCGACCAAGTGTGACTCCTGTATACATAAAATATCAGCATTTAGGCGTTTAGCCTCTCTCCACACCGATGAACGTTTGTATGGAGAATTAAGTCCATTCACGTTAAGTGACACAACCTTAATAGCCATAAATACGAATCATAAACATCCTTAGTAACACCAGTAACACAAGAACCTTAATAAGTGTGGACATGTAGACATGGAGATACACCCTCGCTGCCAGTATTGCCGAGTAGGAGAGTCTAAATATAAGCAACATAAAGGACAAGTAGACGAGGACCAACAGGACAGACAACAAGAACAGAAAACATTCAAAAAGAGAAGTGATGTGTTTTTAGGCCACGTTTGAAACTATGGATGTTGTTGTTGAGTCTGAGGGATTTAGGGATAGCATTCAAGAGAACCGGTGCAGCACGAGTGAAGTCTTGTAGACGGGAGTGAGAAGTTCGGATTATAGAAGATGTTAGTGTGAGATCATTAGCAGATCGGAGAGAACGTGTAGGATGGTAGACGGAGATGAGAGAGGAGATGTAGGGAGGTGCAGCATTGTGGAGAGCTTTGTGTGTGAGACTAAGGATTTTGTACTGTATTCTGGACTGAATTGTTAACCAGTGTAGTGACTGGCACAGGGAGGAGTCGTCGGTGTAGCGGCTGGAGAGGAGATGAGTCTGGCTGCGGCATTAAGGATGGACTGAAGAGGAGAGAGTTTGGAGAAAGGAAGGCCTATTAGTAAAGAGTTACAGTAGTCGAGACGGGAGTGAATCAAAGCAATAATGAGAGTTTTAGCAGTTTCAGTAATGAGAAACGGGCGGATTCTGAAAATGTTTTTTAGATGCAGGTGACAAGAACGTGAAAGAGACTGAATATGGGGAGTGAAAGACAGATCAGAGTCAAGTATAACTCCAAGACAGCGAGCCTGCTGCCCGGGAGTTATGGTAGTACCACATACCGAGATGGAAATGTCAGGGTTAGGTACAGTATCAGTTGATGGAGAAAAGACAAGAAGTTCTGTTTTAGAAAGATTTAGTTTCAGATATAAAGAGGACATGATGTCTGAGACGGCAGAGAGACAGTCACTGGTATTCTGTAGGAGTGCAGGGGTGATGTTGGAGGAGGAGGTATAAAGTTGGGTGTCATCAGCGTAGAGGTGGTACTGGAAACCAAATCCACTGATTGTTTTTCCAATCGGGGATGTGTAGAGTGAAAAGAGTAGAGGACTTAGGACCGATCCCTGGGGAACCCTGACAGCAAGGGGAAGAGGAGAAGAAGTAGAGCCAGAAAACGAGACGCTAAAGAAGCGGCCAAAGAGATAGGAGGAAAACCAGGCGAGAGCAGAGTCCTTGAGACCGATGGAGCGGAGACTACTGAGGAGGAGTTGATGATTCACAGTGTCAAAAGCCGCAGACAGGTCCAAGAGAATCAGTAAAGAGAAATTGCCATTTCATTTGGCCATCAGAAGATCGTCAGTGACTTTGGTTAGGGCCGTTTCTGTGAATGGAGTGAATGGAGCGGAAACCAGACTGTAAGGGGTCAAGGAGAGAGTTCTCGGAGAGATAGCGGATAAAGCGGGAGTAGACCAAGCATTCCAGGAGTTTGGAGATAAAGGGGAGATTTGAGACGGGTCAATAGTTGGCTGCACAGGAAGGGTCCAGAGATGGTTTTTTCAATAGTGGGGTTATGATAGAGTGTTTGAAGGAGGAGGGAAAGACCCCAGAAGAGAGGGAGAGGTTAAAGATTTTAGTTAGGTGACAGCTGATAGCAGGAGAGAGAGACTGGATGAGGTGTAAAGGCATGGGGTCACTAGAGCAGGTAGTGGGGCGGGCGGAGGAGAGGAGCTTGGAAACCTCATCTTCCATCACTCTCAGTTTTTGAGCCTGTAATGAAGAGGAGACGTGGCTGGGAATTGGATCAGAACTTTTAGGGGACTGGGAGAGGATTTCATCACGAATTTCATCGATTTTAGTTTTGAAGTATTTGGCCAGGTCTTCAGCACAGAGATCAGTGATTGGGGTCTGTACTTTAGGCCGAAGGAGAGAGTTGAACGTGTCAAAAAGGTGTTTTGGGTTGTTAGACAGAGAGGAGATGAGGGAGGTAAAATATGTTTGTTTGGCGAGGTGAAGAGCGGAGTAATAGGATTTAAGCATGAATTTATAGTGCAGATAGTCTGAAGAAGTCTTAGTTTTCCTCCAGAGACGTTCAGCACACCTAGAGCATCGCCTGAGAAAGCGGGTTGTTAGCGTGTGCCAGGGTTGCTGCCGTCTGTGTTGGGAGATTCGTGTTTTAGAGGGTACCATTTGATCCAGGGTAGACTTTAGGGTGTCATGGTAATGTTTGGCTGCTAGATTAGGGCAGGAGAAAGAAGAGATTGGTGATAGTGAAGATTGTAGAAGATAGATGTAGCCAAGTGGTCTTCAAACTGTGGCCCTCCAGATGTTGCAAAACTAAAAACCCCAGCATGCGTGGACTGTGAGTGAGTTGTAGTTTTGCGACATCTGGAGGGCCACTGTTTGAACAACACTGATCTAGCCCATTCATTCCTATACACCAACAAATTAACCCATTAAACATTTGAGGTTTGTTTAGTCAAAATACCATTGGAGGCTGAGTATGAAGTCAGCCTCCAGGGTTTATTGTTGGTGTATAGGAATGAATGGGCTAGATCTATAATATTGAGATTTTTTGCCCATTGAATTCAATGGCCCATTGTGGTCTATGGAGATCCTGTGTCAAATGAAGTAGGAAGCTAAACAGCAGGGTACTGGAAGTCAGCCTCCAGGGTCTATTTTTGGTGGATAGGAATGAATGGGCTAGATCTAAAACATTATTTTATTTTATTTTTTTTATTTTGCCCATTGTGGTCTATGGAGATCTTTTGTCAAACGGGGTAGAAAGCTAAACATCAGGGTGCTGTTAGTAATGTGTAGGTTAGACCCTGGTGTGGGTTCAATTACAGTGTTCAAATGATCTTCAAGTGTAGCTTGTTGATATGCTTACCGGCGTTATTTCATGTATTGTTGCAGCTGTTTCCTCCTCACTGTCACTTTACGTCTCCTGTTGAATACTATAATCTTCCTTTTTAAAAAAAAAAAAAAAAAAAAAGTGAATTAATATAATAATAAGTATTAAAAAAAATTATATATATATATATATATATATATATATATATAAATAATAAAGAATATTAATTACCTCATCAGAAGATTCTTCAGGATTATATTCTTCATTCCTTTCCTCCTCTGCAGCATATGAATATCCAGTTGCCTTTAGTAAATAGATTAATAGAGTATGTAATAGCCTAAAGCAAAATTCTCCATTACTTGGTTTTGGTGTTGTTGAGATAACATGTTAGTGGCTATCATCCTTTTTCAGTACAATAATCAATTATACAAGGTTTAATAATACTCTGCACTGTTACGCCGAGCGCTCCGGGTCCCCGCTCCTCCCCGGAGCGCTCGCAACATCCTCGCTACTGCAGCGCCCCGGTCAGATCCACTGACCGGGTGCGCTGCGATACCGCCTCCAGCCGGGATGCGATTCGCGATGCGGGTGGCGCCCGCTCGCGATGCGCACCCCGGCTCCCGTACCTGACTCGCTCTCCGTCGGTCCTGTCCCGGCGCGCGCGGCCCCGCTCCCTAGGGCGCGCGCGCGCCGGGTCTCTGCGATTTAAAGGGCCACTGCGCCACTGATTGGCGCAGTTGTTCTAATTAGTGTGTTCACCTGTGCACTCCCTATGTATACCTCACTTCCCCTGCACTCCCTCGCCGGATCTTGTTGCCATCGTGCCAGTGAAAGCGTTTCCTTGTGTGTTCCTAGCCTGTGTTCCAGACCTCCTGCCGTTGCCCCTGACTACGATCCTTGCTGCCTGCCCCGACCTTCTGCTACGTCCGACCTTGCTCTTGTCTACTCCCTTGTACCGCGCCTATCTTCAGCAGTCAGTGAGGTTGAGCCGTTGCTAGTGGATACGACCTGGTTACTACCGCCGCTGCAAGACCATCCCGCTTTGCGGCGGGCTCTGGTGAATACCAGTAGTAACTTAGAACCAGTCCACTAGCACGGTCCACGCCAATCCCTCTCTGGCACAGAGGATCCACCTCCTGCCAGCCGAATCGTGACAGTAGATCCGGCCATAGATCCAGCTGAAGTTCCACTGCCAGTTGTCGCCGACCTCACCACGGTGGTCGCCCAGCAGTCACAACAGATAGCGCAACAAGGCCATCAGCTGTCTCAACTGACCGTGATGCTACAGCAGCTACTACCACAGCTTCAGCAATCATCTCCTCCGCCAGCTCCTGCACCTCCTCCGCAGCGAGTGGCCGCTTCCGGCCTACGACTATCCTTGCCGGATAAATTTGATGGGGACTCTAAGTTTTGCCGTGGCTTTCTTTCACAATGTTCCCTGCACTTGGAGATGATGTCGGACCAGTTTCCTACTGAAAGGTCTAAGGTGGCTTTCGTAGTCAGCCTTCTGTCTGGGAAAGCTCTGTCATGGGCCACACCGCTCTGGGACCGCAATGACCCCGTCACTGCCTCTGTACACTCCTTCTTCTCGGAAATTCGAAGTGTCTTTGAGGAACCTGCCCGAGCCTCTTCTGCTGAGACTGCCCTGCTGAACCTGGTCCAGGGTAATTCTTCCGTTGGCGAGTACGCCATACAATTCCGTACTCTTGCTTCCGAATTATCCTGGAATAATGAGGCCCTCTGCGCGACCTTTAAAAAAGGCCTATCCAGCAACGTTAAAGATGTTCTGGCCGCACGAGAAATTCCTGCTAACCTGCATGAACTCATTCATCTAGCCACTCGCATTGACATGCGTTTTTCCGAAAGGCGTCAGGAGCTCCGCCAGGATATGGACTTTGTTCGCACGAGGCGTTTTTTCTCCCCGGCTCCTCTCTCCTCTGGTCCTCTGCAATCCGTTCCTGTGCCTCCCGCCGTGGAGGCTATGCAAGTTGACCGGTCTCGCTTGACACCTCAAGAGAGGACACGACGCCGCATGGAGAATCTTTGCCTGTACTGTGCCGGTACCGAACACTTCCTGAAGGATTGTCCTATCCGTCCTCCCCGCCTGGAAAGACGTACGCTGACTCCGCACAAAGGTGAGACAGTTCTTGATGTCAACTCTGCTTCTCCACGCCTTACTGTGCCTGTGCGGATATCTGCCTCTACCTTCTCCTTCTCTACTATGGCCTTCTTGGATTCCGGATCTGCAGGAAATTTTATTTTGGCCTCTCTCATCAACAGGTTCAACATCCCGGTGACCAGTCTCGCCAGACCCCTCTACATCAATTGTGTTAACAATGAAAGATTGGACTGTACCGTACGTTACCGCACGGAACCCCTCCTAATGTGCATCGGACCTCATCACGAAAAAATTGAGTTTTTGGTCCTCTCCAATTGCACTTCCGAAATTCTCCTTGGACTACCATGGCTTCAACGCCATTCCCCAACCCTTGATTGGTCCACAGGAGAGATCAAAAGCTGGGGTACTTCTTGTTTCAAGGACTGTCTTAAACCGGTTCCCAGTACTCCCTGCCGTGACCCTGTGGTTCCCCCTGTAACCGGTCTCCCTAAGGCTTATATGGACTATGCTGACGTATTTTGCAAAAAACAAGCTGAGACTTTACCTCCTCACAGGCCTTATGACTGTCCTATTGACCTCCTCCCGGGCACTACTCCACCCCGGGGCAGAATTTATCCTCTGTCCGCCCCAGAGACTCTTGCTATGTCTGAATACATCCAGGAAAATTTAAAAAAGGGGTTTATCCGCAAATCCTCCTCTCCTGCCGGAGCTGGATTTTTCTTTGTGTCCAAAAAAGATGGCTCCCTACGTCCTTGCATTGATTACCGCGGACTTAATAAAATCACGGTAAAGAACCGCTACCCCCTACCTCTTATCTCAGAACTCTTTGATCGCCTTCAAGGTGCCCACATCTTTACCAAACTGGACTTAAGAGGTGCTTATAATCTCATCCGCATCAGGGAGGGGGACGAATGGAAAACTGCATTTAACACTAGAGATGGACACTTTGAGTATCTGGTCATGCCCTTTGGCCTGTGCAACGCCCCTGCCGTCTTCCAAGACTTTGTTAATGAAATTTTTCGCGATCTCTTATATTCCTGTGTTGTTGTGTATCTGGACGATATTCTGATTTTTTCTGCCAACTTAGAAGAACACCGCCAGCATGTCCGCATGGTTCTTCAGAGACTTCGAGACAATCAACTTTATGCCAAAATGGAGAAATGTCTGTTTGAATGTCAATCTCTTCCTTTCCTAGGATACTTGGTCTCTGGCCAGGGACTACAAATGGACCCAGATAAACTCTCTGCCGTCTTAGATTGGCCACGCCCCTCCGGACTCCGTGCTATCCAACGTTTTTTGGGGTTCGCCAATTATTACAGACAATTTATTCCACATTTTTCCACTATTGTGGCTCCTATCGTGGCTTTAACCAAGAAGAATGCCAATCCTAAGTCCTGGTCTCCTCAAGCGGAAGACGCATTTAAACGGCTCAAGTCTGCCTTTTCTTCTGCTCCCGTGCTCTCCAGACCTGACCCATCTAAACCCTTCCTATTGGAGGTTGATGCCTCCTCAGTGGGAGCTGGAGCGGTCCTTCTACAAAAAAAATTCTTCCGGGCATGCTGTTACTTGTGGTTTTTTTTCTAGGACCTTCTCTCCGGCGGAGAGGAACTACTCCATCGGGGATCGAGAACTACTGGCCATTAAATTGGCACTTGAGGAATGGAGGCATCTGCTGGAGGGATCAAAATTTCCAGTTATCATTTACACCGATCACAAGAATCTCTCCTATCTCCAGTCTGCCCAACGGCTGAATCCTCGACAGGCCAGGTGGTCTCTGTTCTTTGCCCGTTTTAACTTTGAAATTCATTTTCGCCCTGCCGACAAGAACATTAGGGCCGATGCTCTCTCTCGTTCCTCGGATGCCTCGGAAGTAGAGCTCTCTCCGCAACACATCATTCCTCCTGACTGTCTGATCTCCACTTCTCCAGCCTCCATCAGGCAAACTCCTCCAGGGAAGACCTTCGTTTCTCCACGCCAACGCCTCGGGATTCTCAAATGGGGTCACTCCTCCCACCTCGCTGGCCATGCGGGCATCAAAAAGTCCTTGCAACTCATCTCTCGTTTCTATTGGTGGCCGACTCTGGAGACGGATGTTGTTGATTTTGTGCGGGCCTGTACTGTCTGTGCCCGGGATAAGACTCCTCGCCAGAAGCCTGCTGGTCTCCTTCATCCTCTGCCTGTCCCCGAACAGCCTTGGTCTCTGATTGGTATGGACTTTATTACAGACTTACCCCCATCCCGTGGCAACACTGTTGTTTGGGTGGTCGTTGATCGATTTTCCAAGATGGCACATTTTATTCCTCTTCCTGGTCTTCCTTCAGCGCCTCAGTTGGCAAAACAATTTTTTGTACAAATTTTTCGTCTTCACGGTTTGCCCACGCAGATCGTCTCGGATAGAGGCGTCCAATTCGTGTCAAAATTCTGGAGGGCTCTCTGTAAACAACTCAAGATTAAATTAAACTTCTCTTCTGCTTATCATCCTCAATCCAATGGGCAAGTAGAAAGAATTAACCAGGTCCTGGGTGACTATTTACGGCATTTTGTTTCCTCCCGCCAGGATGACTGGGCAGATCTTCTACCATGGGCCGAATTCTCGTACAACTTCAGAGTCTCTGAATCTTCTTCTAAATCCCCATTTTTCGTGGTGTACGGCCGTCACCCTCTTCCCCCCCTCCCTACTCCCTTGCCCTCTGGTTTGCCCGCTGTGGATGAAGTAACTCGTGATCTTTCCACCATATGGAAAGAGACCCAAAATTCTCTTTTACAGGCTTCATCTCGCATGAAAAAGTTTGCCGATAAGAAAAGAAGAGCTCCCCCCATTTTTTCTCCCGGAGACAAGGTATGGCTCTCCGCTAAATATGTCCGCTTCCGTGTCCCCAGCTACAAATTGGGACCACGCTATCTTGGTCATTTCAAAATCTTGTGCCAAATTAATCCTGTCTCTTACAAACTTCTTCTTCCTCCTTCTCTTCGTATTCCTAATGCCTTTCATGTCTCTCTTCTTAAACCACTCATCATCAACCGTTTCTCTCCCAAACTTGTTTCTCCCACTCCTGTTTCCGGTTCTTCTGACATCTTCTCCGTGAAGGAGATACTGGCCTCCAAGACGGTCAGAGGGAAAACATTTTTTTTGGTTGATTGGGAGGGCTGTGGTCCTGAAGAGAGATCCTGGGAACCTGAGGACAATATCCTAGACAAAAGTCTGGTCCTCAGGTTCTCAGGCTCCAAGAAGAGGGGGAGACCCAAGGGGGGGGGGTACTGTTACGCCGAGCGCTCCGGGTCCCCGCTCCTCCCCGGAGCGCTCGCAACATCCTCGCTACTGCAGCGCCCCGGTCAGATCCACTGACCGGGTGCGCTGCGATACCGCCTCCAGCCGGGATGCGATTCGCGATGCGGGTGGCGCCCGCTCGCGATGCGCACCCCGGCTCCCGTACCTGACTCGCTCTCCGTCGGTCCTGTCCCGGCGCGCGCGGCCCCGCTCCCTAGGGCGCGCGCGCGCCGGGTCTCTGCGATTTAAAGGGCCACTGCGCCACTGATTGTCGCAGTTGTTCTAATTAGTGTGTTCACCTGTGCACTCCCTATGTATACCTCACTTCCCCTGCACTCCCTCGCCGGATCTTGTTGCCATCGTGCCAGTGAAAGCGTTTCCTTGTGTGTTCCTAGCCTGTGTTCCAGACCTCCTGCCGTTGCCCCTGACTACGATCCTTGCTGCCTGCCCCGACCTTCTGCTACGTCCGACCTTGCTCTTGTCTACTCCCTTGTACCGCGCCTATCTTCAGCAGTCAGAGAGGTTGAGCCGTTGCTAGTGGATACGACCTGGTTACTACCGCCGCTGCAAGACCATCCCGCTTTGCGGCGGGCTCTGGTGAATACCAGTAGTAACTTAGAACCGGTCCACTAGCACGGTCCACGCCAATCCCTCTCTGGCACAGAGGATCCACCTCCTGCCAGCCGAATCGTGACATGCACATTGTATTTATAGCGACAGCAAGCTAGGGCTGCTCAATATCATATTTTGAGCCTGCATGCTATGCACGCTCAGCTAAGCAAACTCATTATCATGTATTGAGTGTGCATGTTATGCACACTCAGCTATGCAGGCTCATTATCATGTACTGACTGTGCAGGCTATGCACGCTCAACATCAGGTATTGATCAGATAAGCACGCTAATTATTATGTATTGAGTGTGCATGCTATGCACTCTCATTATGATGTATTGAGCCTGCATGCTATGCACGCTCATTATAATGTATTGAGTGTGTAGGATATACATGTTCAATATCATGTATTGAGCATGCATGCTATGCACACTCATATATTAACGTTCATTATTATGTATTGAGTATGCATCCTATGGATGCTCAATGTAATATATTGAACATGCATGCTACACACTTTCATTATGATGTATTGAGCCTCCATGCTATGCATGCTCATTATCATGTATTGAGTGTTTATGCCATGCACGCTCAATATCATGTATTGATTGTGCATGCTATGCACGCTCAATATCATGTATTGACTGTGGATGCTATGCATGCTCAATAACATGTATTGAGCATGCATGCTATGCACGGTCATATATTCACATTCATTATCATGTATTGAGTGTGTATGCTATGCATGCTCAATATCATGTATTGACTGTGCATGCTATGCACGCTCATATATTCATGTTCATTATTATATATTGAGCATCCATGCTATGCACTCTCATTATGATGTATTGAGCCTGTATGCTATGCATGCTCAATATCATTTTTGAGTGTGTATGCTATGCATGCTCAATATCATTTATTGAAAATGTATGCTATGCATGCTCATTATCATGTATTGATTGTGTATGCTTTGCATGCTCAATATCATGTATTGAACATGCAGGCTATGCACGCTCAAAATATTCACGTTAATTATGTATTGAGTGTGCATGCTATGCATGCAAAATATCATTTATTGAGCATGCATGCTACACACTTTCATTACGATGTATTGAGCCTGCATGCTATGCATGCTCATTATCATGTATTGAGTGTTTATGCCATGCACGCTCAATATCATGTATTGATTGTGCATTCTATGCATGCTCAATATCATGTATTGACTGTGAATGCTATGCATGCTCAATAACATGTATTGAGCATGCATGCTATGCACGCTCATATATTCACGTTCATTATCATGTATTGAGTGTGTATGCTATGCATGCTCAATATAATGTATTGAGCATGCATGCTATGCACACTCATATATTAACGTTCATTATTATGTATTGAGTATGCATCCTATGGATACTCAATGTATGCTACACATACATGCTACACACTTTCATTACAATTTATTGAGCCTGCATGCTATGCACGCTCATTATCATGTATTGAGTGTGTATGCTATGCATGCTCAATATAATGTATTGAGCATGCATGCTATGCACACTCATATATTAACGTTCATTATTATGTATTGAGTATGCATCCTATGGATACTCAATGTATGCTACACATACATGCTACACACTTTCATTACAATTTATTGAGCCTGCATGCTATGCACGCTCATTATCATGTATTGAGTGTGTATGCTATGCATGCTCAATATCATACTTACTGTGCATGCTATGCATGCTCAATATCATGTATTCAACATGCAGGCTATGCACGCTCAAAATATTCATGTTTATTATTATGTATTGAGTGTGCATGCTATGGATGCTCAATATCAGGTATTGAGCATGCATGCTATGCACTCTCATTATCATGTTTTGAGCCTGCATGCTATGCACGCTCATTATCATATATTGAGTGTGGATGGTATGCACGGTAAATTTCAGATTTTGGACTCATTTGGGACTTTGGATCACTATCTATATTGTAGTGCTGCGGTTTTATTGAGTAACACCGGATCACTCCAGTATAGATGGTAAGCAAAAAAAGCACATTTATTCCATTGGGGGGAGGTTATGGTGTTATGTGCAATACAGTCTAGATGGTGATATAAATTGTGAATTCATTCCATCAATAAATATGCACAATTTTTGAATGGAATAAAATCTTTTTTTTTAATCACCACCTATCCTGAATTGCTGCGGTGTTCCTAATGCAATAAAATATGCAATCAGTGAGCACATGTACACGATAAAACCGCAGCAATGCAGTATAGGTCAGTGGTCCCCAAACTGTGGCCCTCCAGATGTTGCAAAACTACAATTCCCAGCATGCCTGGACAGCCGTTGGCTGTCCAGGCATGCTGGGAGTTGTAGTTTTGCAACATCTGGAGGGCCACAGTTTGGGGACCACTGGTATAAATGGTGAAAAAAAAGAGATTTTATTCCATTACAAAAATGATGCATCATTTTTGAATGGGATAAAATCACTATTATTCACACCATTTATAATGCACTGCGGTCTGCAGTCATTCATTGGGGATTGCAGCTTTGTGAAATTTTATTTTTATTGTTTTGGGCATATAATCAATTGTACTACCCACCATTTTGATATTATAAATTCCCTCAGGGCACAGTACAGCAGCTCCGTTCTCAGACTCTCCTCCTCTCTGAATGGTACGTGCAAAACCAAACAGAAAGGAGGAGACTCAGAGGCTGCCGTCCCTCCCAGCCTGTATGCGCGCCTGTATGCGCGCTCCCGACATTGAGCGCAGAATACAGCAAGATGGGCGGAAGTGGTGGCCGGCGAGGCTTCAGATGACGTCACGTCGGCCCGCCCGCCGACTTCCTGCAATCGTGAGACTGCTCAACTCTGAGCTACCGAAGAGGAGTGGAAAAAGGTATTGTTCTAATGTTTTAAGAGGATAAAAAAAACAGGGATAGATGTAGGGAAAGATGGGGAGGGGGAATATGGACATTTTAGTTGAGGATAGCTACTCTTTAAGAGCACATACCTCAGCTCTTCAATAAAATAATTTTTTTTATATATCTATATATATATATATACCGTATTTATCTGCGTATAACACGCACTTTTTAGGCTAAAATTTTTAGCCTAAAGTCTATGTGCGTGTTATACGCCGATACACCCCCAGGAAAGGCAGGGGGAGAGAGGCCGTCGCTGCCCGCTTCTCTCCCCCTGACTTTCCTGGGGTCTAGAGCCCTGCTGCCGGCCCTTCTCACCCCCTGGCTATCGGCGCCGCTGCCCGTTCTGTCCCCCTGACTATCGGTGCCGGCGCCGATAGCCAGGGGGAGAGAAGCGGCGCCGACAGCCAGGGGGAGAGAAGGGGCAGCGGCACCCATTGCCGGCGCCGCTGCCCCGTTGCCTCCCCCCATCCCCGGTGGCATAATTACCTGTTGCTATGCACGGCACGGCGCGGCGCACTGACGTCATGCGCCGCGCCGTGCATAGCAACGACGCAGGGGACGCGCGCCGGAGGCCTGCAGCAGCGCGGACCCGACCCAGGTAATTATGCCACCGGGGATGGGGGGAGGCAATGGGGCAGCGGCGCCGGCAATGGGTGCCGCTGCCCCTTCTCTCCCCCTGGCTGTCGGCGCCGATAACCAGGGGGTGAGAAGGGCCGGCAGCAGCGCTCTAGACCCCAGGAAAGGCAGGGAGAGAGAAGCGGGCAGCGACGGCCTCTCTCCCCCTGCCTTTCCTGGGGGTTTATCGGGGTATACACGCGCACACACGCACCCTCATTTTACCATGGATATTTGGGTAAAAAACTTTTTTTACCCAAATATCCTTGGTAAAATGAGGGTGCATGTTATAGGCCGGTGCGTGGTATACCCCGATAAATACGGTATATATATATAGATAGATAGATAGATAGATAAAAAAAAGTCAGTTCTGTTATGGTGAATATATTTATTGTGTGATTGACAATTGATTGGTAATAAAGGTTTTTTCAATCAAAAATCTGTTCTTATCAGTTTAATATCTGATACGTCCCCTATCTGGGGACCATAAATTAAATGGATTTTTGAGAATGGGAGCCGATTTGGAAACTTGCTTCCGTCGCCCAATGCATTGACCCGATATGGCAGTATCTTCGGGTACAGTGCACCACCCCATTCCAGTGTTAAAAAAGACAGATTCTTATTTAATCCTCTGTGGGTGCTGCTGCAGCTGTTGCCTGCCTTGTCATGTCAGTCAGTCTGGCTGCAGAAGGTGCCGCTGCTGTCCAGACCCAGTACTGCTGAATGGCCTCCTTAATTGGATAAGCTCATCGTATCCTCACAAAAAAAAAAAGAGTTCCACAATTAGAGACCACAATAATGAGTTGCACTGACTGGTTTATGAACGTCTATCCATTTGGCGTTTTACTGACCATGTTTGCACACTGATTGATGTCATAAAAACTAAAAAAAAAAATAATAATACTAATCTAGCACACCTGTGCAGGTTTGACATGACATGATACGTAGCTGTCTTGCAGGTGGTGCTGAATCCTGTTAAATGATGTGAGGGTCTCATGGTTATTCACAAGGGTGCGTCATTGCTGTTGCTTGACCATGCATTGGTTCTGTGGTCAGTGAATGATAAAAACAAAATTTGCCATCCATTGATTGATGGGAAATCAGCCATGAGGCATTTGTTTTTAGAGACTGCTGCTCACAACCAATGTTGCAATGGAGTGTCTCCATCTGCTGGTGGTATTGGATAAGCATTAGTGCTATGATGGGGTCTGAAGAAGAAGAAGAAGATGGAAAAAAATTAATAAAAAAAAGAAAGAAAGAGAGAGAGACTGACTGAGTGAGTGGGTAAGAGAGAGAGTGAGTGAGTGATTGAGTGAGTAATTGAGTGAGTGAGAGAGAGAACAAATGAATTAAAGTGAGTGAGTGAGTGAGTGAGTGAGTGAGAATGAATGAAAGTCTGAATGACAGAAAGAAAAAAGTATGAAGAAAGAAGTATGAAGAAAATAAAATGTATATGGAGTTGCAAACATGAGTGCAATCTACAAAGCTGTTGAGGCTGGTCCTCATGGGAGGATTGTTGCACCCAGGACCTTTAGTTCTATTAAATGTCATTCAATGCCACTGCCAGGTGTAAACAGCAGAAGAACCAGAAGCACCAACAGCACGACCATGGGTTGTCAGATTACCCTGATTCAGCAAAGAGTCCAAAAGGATGCAGGTGAATACTGTTTATTTTCAGTTTCTCGTTACAGTTGGTTTGATTCCGTGTCCGGACAGCCAGGGAGGTGGCTGCAGGCAACAAAGGTAGGCGTGTTGTTTTCATATGCAGATCTTAACCCCTTAAGGATGGAGGGCGTGCCCATACGCCCCCGTTTCAAAGTCCTTAAGGACTGAGGGTGTATGGATACGCCCGTGGGAATTTCGGTCCCCGCCGCTAGCCGTCGGGGACCGGACCGAGATGCCTGCTGAAATCTTTCAGCAGGCATCCTGTGAAAATGCCTAGGAGGGTCCTGAGAACCCCCCATGTCGGCCATGGCGGCAAATCGACGTTTGTGGCAATTCCGGGCTGATCGGGTCTCTGATGACCCGATTGCCCGGAAAATAGGGATGAAAGGATTTGTCAGTGACAGCCCCAATCCTCCTAAGGGATAGGAGCGAGGTGGCAGTGGTGCCATCCCCCCCCTATCCCCTGCCATTAGTAATGACTACTGACCAATGGCAGTTAAAGGCGGAGGGGTTACCATGGAAATTCCCCGCTCTGCCCGCCCCTGGATGTCAGGCAGAGAGGGGGGGGGGGAGAAGATGGTGGCGGTACCTGGGGGTTTGCCCCCCCTCCATGCGAATGTACAGGGTACATTCACAAGGGGCGGGGGTTTACAGTTAGTCTCTCGCTGCAAGCTAGAGATGCAGGAAATTTTCTGCTGCAGCTCAAACTCCCAGCAGGAAACTCGCTGTAATCCCCCGGCAGTCTGAATGTACCCTAAAAACACTACCTATAAACATACCCCTACACAGTCCCCCCCCCCCCCCCCCCCCCCAATAAAAATGAGAAACCTCTGGTATGGCACGGTTTCTAAAACGTAGTCTCCAGCTGTTGCAAAACAACAACTCCCAGTATTGCCAGACAGCCATTGACTGTCCAGGCATGCTGGGAGTTTTGCAACAGCTGGAGGCACTCTGTTTGCGAAACACTGCCGTAGGGTAATTTTGGTATCCGAGGCAAGTCTAACTCTTGCATCCGTAATTTAGGCCTTAAATGCGCATGGCGCTCTCTCACTTTACCGTACTCGGTAAAAATTGCCCAACAAATTTTGGGGGGCTTTTTCTCCTTTTACCTTTTACAGCGGTTCTGACATAAACGCACAAAAATAAATACCCACATGTGACCCCATTTTGGAAACTACACCCCTCACGGAATGTAAGAATGGGTATAGTGAGCTTTAACACCCCACAGGTGTTTGACAAATTTTCATTAAAGTTGGACGTGAAAGTGAAAAATTTTATTTTCTTCACTAAAATGCTGGTGTTATCCCAAATTTTTCATTTTCACAAGGAGTAATAGGAAAAAAAGCCATTGATGGCTGGGAAATATTGGAACATGGAGGTAGGCATCTTTGATGTCCACTGAAGAAAGAAATTCCCCTTGTTCCATGGATGCCACTACCGAACGGAGGGATTCCAATCGGAAGTGGCGGATGAGAAGATGAAGGTTGAGACGCTTGAGGTCCAGGATTGGCCGCACAGAACCGCCCTTCTTGGGGACCACAAAAAGATTGGAATAGAAACCCCAAAAATAACTCCCTGGAGAAGCAGGGACCGGAGAGCCTCCCGAAACTGTTTCGCCAGAGAAGGAGACCGGGGGGCCCGGGACTGAAAAAAACGATCCCTCGGGAGGGAGGCAGATTCCATTCGGTATCCGTTGGACACCACGTCCCTGACCAAAGAGTCCTGAATGTGTGTGGTCCAGATGTCTCGAAAAAGAAAGAGACGACCTCCCACCCAAGAAAAATCTGCGGGTGGGGGCATCACTTCATGCAGAAGTGGGTTTGCGTTTGCCCGATTTGGCCGCAAAACGGCCGGAACGGTTGGTGTCCAACTTCCAAGACGGGCAAGCCCGGAATGAGGGAGCCTTCTTGTCCCGCGAAGGCGCCTGCCTAGACCCCTTATTAGGGCCAAAAGTCCGAAAGGACTGAAAGGAAGAGGACTTCCTCTGGGAAGTAGAGCGAGCCTTATTTTGAGGCAACAAGGAACTCTTGCCAACCGTCGCCTCAGAGATAATCTCGTCAAGGCGCTTGCCAAAAAGACGGGCACCAGTAAAAGGAAGCTCGGTGAGAGACCTTTTGGAAGCGGCATCCGCATCCACATCCCAAGCCTTAAGCCACATGGAACGGCGGAGGGCCGCCAGGTGACCCACAGCAAAGGCAGCACAACGGGCTGACTGCATGGAAGCTGTGCACAGAAAGTCCCCAGCTTTAGAGCATTGGAGAACCAAAGCAGACAGATCCTCTGGGGGGATCCCGCCTGGATACCCTGACGGAGTTTTGAGCACCACACCGATAGGGCCTTGGACACCCAAGCCGAGGCGAAGGTGGGAAGCATAGAAGAGCCTGCTGCTTCAGAGGCAAACTTCGCTAAGGACTCCACCTTCTTGTCCGTTGAATCCTTGAAAGCAGCCATATCTGCTAGCGACAGTGTAGTAGCCTTAGAGAGGCGGGAAATTGGTGGATCCACCAAGGGAGGGGAAACCATCTTAGAGGCAAGGTCCTTGTCGAATGGGTAACGCACCTGAACCTTCTTCATTCCCGGGAGCCTCTTGTCCGGATGTTTCCATGCAGATTCCAGAAGGGTGTCAAATTCAGCGTGAGAGCTGAACCTTTGAGGTGCCAGTTTAGCATGATGAAAAGATACTTCAGGAGTCACATCCGAAGATCCTGGGTCCTCTAAGTGAAAGGTGTCTCTTATGGCCGCAACCAATGAGTTCACCATTTCAACTGTATCCGAGCGGTCCTCCGAGTCAGATGCCAATTCGAAAGCCTCATCCAACAGGAGAATGTGAACAAGTGGGGGGCGACCATGACCGGGTACGCGACTCTTGTGAGGCAGAGTGGCGATTCCGGGAACGTCCTCTGGAGGAGCGACGTTTGTGACCAGATGACACGGGGGGGGGGGCGGGACCCACGAGGGGAGCACCCACGTCTACCTGAAGACTCAATGGAAGAGTCAGAAGATACACCCCTAGTACGCCTGTGAGAGGGTGAAGTATGTGGAGAAGAGGAGCGGGGCCCTTTAGAGGGTTGGCACAGGGCAGACCTCTTCAAGGCAGACACCACGTCACGAGAAGCCTCAGCCACCGAACGGGAGACTTGAGTCAAGTCAGCCCATATACTGGGATAGGGAAGAAACCCATGCTGGAGGGGCGGCCGAATCCACCAGAACTGAAAGAGCATCCGAGGGTACCAGGGGGTCTGGGGCAGCAGAGGAGCAGGCAGAGCAAGTGGGTTCAGCAGAACCAGGTATTTTGGAATTACAGTTCTTACAGACCAAATAGGAAACTAACGCTCCAGTTGTCTGTTTAGAGGGAGGAACAATTCTGGGTACGAACATAATGAAAAAAGAACTCTCACCCGAGTCTGTGTCCCCTGTGGTGGCTGCTGTGAGGAGAACTCCGCTCTGTGTAGATAGAGAGGGAGAAACAGGCCAGCCAATAGCCAGAGAGGGGCGTGCCTGGAGCAGGGGCCCTGTCTGATTGGCCTCTGCCACCGAAAATCGCACGCACGGCGCTGATTGGAGGACAATCCGCGCCTCCAGTGAGCTCCGGCGGCCCTGTGGGCGGAGCTATAGCTCCCCGGCCGCCGAGAAGAACAATAGTAATGGCGCCCGCTCCTTGCCCCAGGCGCACATGTCAGCCGCATATGCGCCAGTTTAGCATGATGAAAAGATACTTCAGGAGTCACATCCGAAGATCCTGGGTCCTCTAAGTGAAAGGTGTCTCTTATGGCCGCAACCAATGAGTTCACCATTTCAACTGTATCCGAGCGGTCCTCCGAGTCAGATGCCAATTCGAAAGCCTCATCCACCAGGAGAATGTGAACAAGTGGGGGGCGTCCATGACCGGGTACGCGACTCTTGCGAGGCAGAGTGGCGATTCCGGGAACGTCCTCTGGAGGAGCGACGTTTGTGACCAGATGACACGGGGGGGGGGGGGCGGGACCCACGAGGGGAGCACCCACGTCTACCTGAAGACTCAATGGAAGAGTCAGAAGATACACCCCTAGTACGCCTGTGAGAGGGTGAAGTATGTGGAGAAGAGGAGCGGGGCCCTTTAGAGGGTTGGCACAGGGCAGACCTCTTCAAGGCAGACACCACGTCACGAGAAGCCTCAGCCACCGAACGGGAGACTTGAGTCAAGTCAGCCCATATACTGGGATAGGGAAGAAACCCAGGCTGGAGGGGCGGCCGAATCCACCAGAACTGAAAGAGCATCCGAGGGTACCAGGGGGTCTGGGGCAGCAGAGGAGCAGGCAGAGCAAGTGGGTTCAGCAGAACCAGGTATTTTGGAATTACAGTTCTTACAGACCAAATAGGAAACTAACGCTCCAGTTGTCTGTTTAGAGGGAGGAACAATTCTGGGTACGAGCATAATGAAAAAAGAACTATTTCACCCGAGTCTGTGTCCCCTGTGGTGGCTGCTGTGAGGAGAACTCCGCTCTGTGTAGATAGAGAGGGAGAAACAGGCCAGCCAATAGCCAGAGAGGGGCGTGCCTGGAGCAGGGGCCCTGTCTGATTGGCCTCTGCCACCGAAAATCGCACGCACGGCGCTGATTGGAGGACAATCCGCGCCTCCAGTGAGCTCCGGCGGCCCTGTGGGCGGAGCTATAGCTCCCCGGCCGCCGAGAAGAACAATAGTAATGGCGCCCGCTCCTTGCCCCAGGCGCACATGTCAGCCGCATATGCGCCCACCGGGAAGTGAGCGGGCGATACACATATTCGCCGACAGTCGTCTGCTGCCGAAATCGAAAGTAAGTCGGCGCTTCATGCGCCCCGAACAGTAAAAGCGCCGCGGCTGTCAGCCACATAGTAAGCGCCGCGGCTGTCAGCCGCATAGTATAACACACACACACATGTGCATAATAATAAAGTAAACCATTCATTCCCAATATGCCATTGCTCGCCCCTTTTTTTAGAATAAAAGATAGAGCCCCTAACACAGGCCAGCCCCTTGGACCCTGAAAGGTGGGCCAAAAAATGGGGGTCTCCAGAGGTTGCAAGTCAGCACCTAAAGGGAGAAGAATATATACTCACCTCAATCAGTAGTACTTACCTAATGGAGTCTTCTGTGAGGTCTTCAGTCAGCTTTCTGTTACCTGCATCACGCTGAGCTACCATGTGCGAGCAAAGCGAGCAGGGAATAGGGGGACCCGGACCCATGAGGTACAACCCCAGACGCTGACCGTTGGCGAGAGGGGGTGAACAGCGCATATACGCAATGTCTGTGCCCCCTCAATCACAATGAGGAAACAGTGAGCCGCAGTTCCTGAGTCCCCACCTGAAAACATGAAAGAAAACGGAATAAAAAACTAACACATACCCTAACTAGGAAAAATAAGAAACAGAAGACCTGGTCTGGAGAATTCCAGACCATGTCCACCTCCTTCAGACACTAAGCTAAAACTGATTAGCTCAGGGCCTAGAGGCGGGTATATCCTGCTGGGAGGAGCCGACTTTTTTTTGTTGCCATAGTGTCATACCTCCTAGAGACAGCAGCATACACCCATGGTCTGTGTCCCCCAATGGAGCCGATAGAGAAAATCTAATTTTCCATTTTTACACCCAACTTCAACGCAAAGTCGCCAAACACCTGTGGGGTGTTGAGGCTCACTATACCCCTTGTTACATTCCTTGAGGGGTGTAGTTTCCAAAATAGTATGCCATATGTTTTTTTTGCTGTTCTGGCACCATGGGGGCTTCCTAAATGCAACATGGCCCCAAAAACCATGACAGCAAAATTTGTTTAAAAAAATCCTACAGTTGCTCTTTCCCTCTTGAGCCATGTTGTGAGCCCACAAAGCACTTTATGTCAACATATGATGTATTTACGTACTCGAGAGAAATTGAGCTACAAATTTTGGGGGGCTTTTCTCCTTTTACCACTTTTAAAAATGAAAAAAATGGGGCTACAAGAATATGTTAGTGTAAAAAATGCAGATTTTGATTTTTCTCCTCCACTTTGCTGCAATTCTTGTGAAAGACCTAAAGGGTTAACACACATTTTGAATGTCATTTTGAAAACTGTGAGGGGTGTAGTTTCTACAATGGGGTCATTTATGGGGTATTTCTCACAGAATGGCCCCTCAAATCCAGTTCAAACTTAACTGGTCTTTTAAAAATTCAGATTTTAAAATTTTCATGAAAATTTAGAAAATTGCTGCTATACTTTGAAGCCCTCTAATGTCTTCAAAAAGTAAAAAATTGGTCAATTTTATGATGCCAACATAAATTAGACATATTGGGGGACATTTACTAATCTAGTCTATTCTGGGTATGCTTATAGACCAGCGTATGTGGTAGTCTCCTGTCTATTGTGCTCCTAATTTATCAAAGGTCTCACAGCCCTTGATAAATTCTGTGCTCAGACTTCAGGGTCTACAGCTTAAACTGCATTTAGTCCTGCTCCAGCATGGTCTGACATTTCAGCGTATTTTGGGCAGATGCGACTTGTCGCACAAAAGTCGCACTTGATAAATTCAGCACCAATGCATTTTCCAATGCATTTCTGTCTAAAATAGACTTGCATGCATCATGTTCTAAAATTCCTCTAGAGCAAAAGTCGCAGAAAAGTCGCACATATTTAGACTGCGACTTTCTGTGCGACAAATTTAGACATGAAAAATCAGTCTAAATCCTTTGATAAATCTCCCCCATTGTGTTTGTGAATCAATATAAAATGTATTTGGAATATCCATTTTCCTTACAAGCAGAGAGTTTCAAAGTTAGAAAAATGCAAAATTTTCTAAATTTTCATGACATTTTGTGATGCAAGTAACCACAAAAATTTACCGCTATGTTAAAGTAGAATATGTCACGAAAACCTACACTAGCTAAATCCCCTAGGGATCTCTGGGCCGACTTATTAATGAACAACCTACTTGGGGAAATAAATCCCCTCAGGATTAACCCTGACTAAAGATCCCCTAAAAATTTACTTTTATTAATGCTTCTTTAAAATATTTCTTGACTTGTGTAATTCACATTTCTTGCCACAAGATGGCAGTGGTGTTTTAAAATATTGAACGCTGTGCACAGCTAACTCCGACATAGTTTCCGAAATAGTTTTTCATGATATAAAACGTAATCCTCCCTTCCTTTAAAGTAAGGGAGGATTATGTTTTAATAATAACGCTGTGCCAGTGTCCCCGCTTAGTTAGTAACTCCCGTGCCCGAGCTGCAGCAGGGCACCGGAACTAACTAGATAGAAGAGTCTAAATACCAGTCTGTCTGACAGACACTGAGCAATTTCAATAGTACGGAGTTAGCTGTGCACAGCGTTCAAGATTTTAAAACACCACTGCCATCTTGTGGCAAGAAATGTGAATTACACAATTACAGGGGTTCCTGTAAAAGCCAGGGTATGGATTGCATTGCTTATTGCTCCATCAGAGTGGAATGGACTTCTGTCCTTCTTTTAAGCAATGATGTGGATTTAGCCTGTGCTGTATGTACGGGTGGCTGACTGCCACCCACCCAGAGAGTGTATGGGAGACTGCCTGCCTCCCTCCTTTCCTATGCATGGGAGGCCGCCTGCCAGCCTTCCTTTCTTCCCTATAAGTAGTGTGAGTGCTCATGAAGGGGGCATGGTTGGTTCCACCCCTTTACCGGTTATCACCTCTGGGCCTTTTGGCTAAGATCAAGTGTAAAAAAAGGGCTTGCGATAGACCGCATCCTTGTGCACGGTATTTTGTGTGAATACTTGCACTTGGGTGACTTGAGAGCACATACCTCAGCTCTTCAATAAAATAAAAGAATATATATATATATATATATATATATATATATATATATAAACAAAGTCCCGAAATCACAGCACCAGTCAGGTCATGGATCTTGAAATACTGGATTATTTTATTCTTCCCCACAGCAAATGCGTGGGGACCTTCACTACAGCCAAGATCGCAGCCATTGCAGCCATCCTCTTATATATAATTTTTTTTTCTAATATATGCCCTCATTCATGTCATCTAGAAATAAAATATCAGTTGCATGATAATTTGATGTCAGCATTTACTGTTGTACTATTCAAACATGATTTGCTAGGTTACAAGTGTTTGGTTACAATGCGCATGCACAGCCGGCCGGCTGGATTGCGATATGTCCAGTGTGATAACACGATCGTCGGACCCGTTTGCGCAGCCGCAGAACACAAATGGTGATTAGTGTGGGTAAGGGCATTACGCGCACCTGATCAGCACACATTACTGTGAGCGATCGAGAGCGGAAGTGATGCGCTGATACGTAGGAACTTTTCCGACGCATGCGCAGTCGCTTTGTATACAAACAAGAATGAGAACGGAGATGGCAGCGATCGGCATGTTCTGGGTGCGATCGAGTTATATATTTGGCTGATACTGAAGGTACCTATATAACACTATATAGCACTGTATGTCATATGGCACAGGGCACTTTATATGTGTATTGATTGTATTGTATATAGACGGATGCTATGTCAACTTGACATCACTGTGATTAACAGAGCATTGCTCCAATTTAATTTAAATAGAGGTGCGTTTTTAGATAATTATACATTTGTATCACATGAGTTGTAGCCAATGAAATGTATCTGTGATATATATATATATATATATATATATATATATGCACATTTTGTATTTGTATTATGCTTGATAAAGGCTACTACTTCCGAAACGTTGCATTTGCTGTGGGGAAGAATAAAATAATCCAGTATTTCAAGATCCATGACCTGACTGGTGCTGTGATTTCGGGACTTTGTATATATATATATATATATATATATATATATATATATATATATATATTGTTAACAGTGTTTCCCAAACAGGGTGCCTCCAGCTGTTTAGGCTATTTGGGCATGCTGGGATTGATAGTTTTGTAATAGCTGGGGGCATCCTGGTTGGGAAACACTGATTTATGCATGTGTGTGTATATATCAATGTTTCGCAACCAGGGTGCCTCCAGCTGTTGGAATACTACAAATCCCAGCATGCTGAGAGTTGTAGTTTTGCAACAGCTGGATACACTCTGGTTGGGAAATATATATATATATATATATTTTTTTTTTATTTTTCTTTCCTATGATACATATATATACATACACACACGCACAGTAGTGTTTTTCAGGGGGTGTAATCCAAACCTCCCTCTCCGGTGTTTTCAACAATCCGGTGTCAAAATTAAGACGCTGGATGATTGTGAACTGCCCCATTCAAATAAATGGGATCAGTTCTAGCATTAGTTTCCCTCCAGTGCACGCCTGACATATGTGAACCCGGCCTCATTCGATCTGCAGGGTGCCAGTGTATAGTTGGTATCTACCACTACAGTATATGTTATTGTATGTCAGAATATTGGTCTTTTTATTGTGGTTTTTAATTTGGAACAATATAGCGGTATTGTGTGTCTAGCAAATATTGTGTCTACAGGGACATACGCTTTGTGGCTTGTGCTCCTGATCATTTAACCCTTTCAGGACTCAGCGTTTTTCCGTTTTTGCACTTTTGTTTTTTCCTCCCCACCTTCTAAAAACCATAACGCTTTCAGTTTTCCACCTACAGACCCCTACAAGCGCTTGTTTTATGCACTACCAATTTTACTTTGTAATGACATCAGTCGTTTCACAATAAAATCTAACTTGTTTGGCTTTTGCGGCCCCACTTTTAATTTTGCCCAGCGCCACATTAAATCTAAAACTGGTCCTGAGTGTATGTGTATGGCTGTGTGTGTATATAGGGGCAGTGTATGTGTATGAGGCTATGTATATGGTATGGGGCTGTGTATGTGTGTATATAGGGGCAGTATATGTGTATGGTGCAGTGTATGTGTATGAGGCAGTATATATGTGGGCTGTGTATGTGCGTGTACATAGGGGCAGTGTATGGGGGGCAGTGCATGTGAGTATATGGGGGCAGTACATGTGTATGGGGCAGTGTATATGGGGGCTGTGTATGTGTGTGTAGATGGGGGCAGTGTATGTGTATGGGGCAGTGTATTTTGTATGGGGCTGTGTATGTGTGTATATGGGGGCTCTGTATGTGTGTGTATATGGGGGCAGTGTATGTGTATGGGAGCAGTGCATGTGTATGGGGCAGTGTAGGTGAGTATATGGGGCTGTGTATGCGAGTATATTTGTATGGGTGTATGTGTAAGTGTATGGGGCAGTGTGTATGGTATGGGGCAGTGTATGTGTATGGGGGCAGTGTATGTGTATGGGGCAGTGTATGGGGGCAGTGTATATGTATGGGGCAGTGTATATGGTACAGGGCTGTATGTGTGTGTGGGGGGCTGTGTTTGTGTGTATGGTGGACTGTGTGTGGGGGCTGTGTCTATGTGTGTATATAGGGGCAGTGTATATGGTATGGGGCTGTTTTTGTGTATGGGGGCTGTGTATGTGTGTATATGGTGGCTGTGTATGTGTATGGGGCAGTGTATGTGTATGGGGCAGTGCATGTGTATGGGGCAGTTTATATGGTATGGGACTGTGTATGTGTGTATGGGGTTGTGTACGTGTGTGTTTATAGGGGCAGTGTATGTGTGCATGGGGTTGTGTACGTGTGTGTATATAGGGGCAGTATATGTGTATGGGGCAGTGCATATGTATGGGGCTGTGTGTAAGGTATGGGGGCAGTGTATGTGTATGGGACAGTGTATGTCGTCAGTTTATGTGTATGGGGCAGTGTATGTGTATGGGGGCAGTGTATGTGGGCAGTGTATGTGTATGGGGGCAGTGTATGTGTATGGGGCAGTGTGTATGGTATGGGGCAGTGTATGAGTATGGGGGCAGTGTATGAGTATGGGGGAAGTGTCTGTGTATGGGGGCAGTGTCTGTGTATGGGGCAGTGTATGTGTATGGGGGCAGTGTATGTGTATGGGGGCAGTGCATGTGTATGGGGGCAGTGTATGTGTATGGGGGGCATTGTATGCTTATGGGGGGCATTGTATGTGTATTGGGGCAGTGTATGGTATGGGGCAGTATATGTGTATGGGTGCAGTGTATGTGTATGGGGCAGTGTATGGTATGGGGCAGTGTGTATGGTATGGGGCAGTGTGTATGGTATGGGGCAGTGTATGTGTATGTAGCAGTGTATGGTATGGGGCTGTGTATGGGGGCAGTGTGTATGGTATGGGGCAGTGTATGTGTATGGGGGCAGTGTATGTATATGGGGGCAGTGTATGTGTATGGGGCAGTGTATGTGTATGTGGCAGTGTATGGTATGGGGCAGTGTATGTGTATGGGGCAGTGTATGGTACGGGGCAGTGTGTATGTGTATGTGGCAGTGTATGTGTATGGGGCAGTGTATGTGTATGGGGCAGTGTGTATGGTATGGGGCAGTGTATGTGTGTATATAGGGGCAGTATATGTGTATGGTGCAGTGTATGTGTATGAGGCAGTATATATGTGGGCTGTGTATGTGCGTGTACATAGGGGCAGTGTATGGGGGGCAGTGCATGTGAGTATATGGGGGCAGTACATGTGTATGGGGCAGTGTATATGGGGGCTGTGTATGTGTGTGTAGATGGGGGCAGTGTATGTGTATGGGGCAGTGTATTTTCTATGGGGCTGTGTATGTGTGTATATGGGGGCTCTGTATGTGTGTGTATTTGGGGGCAGTGTATGGTATGGGGCAGTGTATGTGTATGGGGCAGTGTATGGTACGGGGCAGTGTGTATGTGTATGGGGCAGTGTATGTGTATGGGGCAGTGTGTATGGTATGGGGCAGTGTATGGTATGGGGCAGTGTATGTGTATGGGGGCTGTGTATGGGGGGCAGTGCATGTGAGTATATGGGGGCAGTACATGTGTATGGGGCAGTGTATGAGTATGGGGGCAGTGTATGAGTATGGGGGCAGTGTATGTATATGGGGGCAGTGTATGTGTATGGGGCGGTGTATGGGGGCAGTGTATGTGTATGGGGGCAGTGTGTATGGTATGGGGCAGTGTGTATGGTATGGGGCAGTGTATGTGTATGGGGCAGTGTATGTGTATGGTGCAGTGTGTATGGTATGGGGCAGTGTGTATGGTATGGGGCAGTGTATGTGTATGGGGGCTGTGTATGGGGGCAGTGTGTATGGTATGGGGCAGTGTATGTGTATGGGGCAGAGTATGTGTATGGTGCAGTGTGTATGGTATGGGGCAGTGTGTATGGTATGGGGCAGTGTATGTGTATGGGGCAGTGTATGTGTATGGTGCAGTGTGTATGGTATGGGGCAGTGTGTATGGTATGGGGCAGTGTATGTGTATGGGGGCTGTGTATGGGGGCAGTGTGTATGGTATGGGGCAGTGTATGTGTATGGGGCAGAGTATGTGTATGGTGCAGTGTGTATGGTATGGGGCAGTGTGTGTGTATGGGGGCAGTGTGTATGGTATGGGGCAGTGTATGTGTATGGGGGCAGTGGAGGGCTCGAGTCCTGCAGGAACAGCGTTCCTTTGCATTTTCCACAGGAGGAATGCTGTTCCTTACATTAGTCCTGCAGGACCATCCTCTCTGTTCTTACCCTCCCTCCGTCTCCTCCCCTGGCCCAGACTGCTAGATGCTGGAGATGTAGGACCTGTGATGATGTCACCATCACATGTTGGGGCGGAGCTTAGCTGTGGTGGAGAGGGAAGATCGTGGTTGAAGGACCTGTGTGATGCTGTGGAGGAGGCGGGGCGGAGCTGGAGGAGACATGTCACCCCAGTAAGGTAATTACATGGAAGATTTGTTACAGTGTGTCACCCCAGTAGTAAAGTGATTACAGGAGGAGGAGGTTTGTTACAGTGTGTCACCCCAGTAGTAAAGTGATTACAGGAGGAGGAGGTTTGTTACAGCGTGTCACCCCAGTAGTAAGGTAATTACATGAGGAGGAGGTTTGTTACAGTGTGTCACCCCAGTAGTAAGGAGATTACATGAGGAGGAGTTTTGTCACAGTGTGTCACCCCAGTAGTAAGGAGATTACATGATGAGGAGGTTTGTTACAGTGTGTCACCCCAGTAGTAAGGAGATTACATGAGGAGGTTTGTTACAGTGTGTCACCCCAGTAGTAAGGAGATTACATGATGAGGAGGTTTGTTACAGTGTGTCACCCCAGTAGTAAGGTGATTACATGAGGAGGAGGTTTGTTACAGTGTGTCACCCCAGTAGTAAGGTGATTACATGAGGAGGAGGTTTGTTACAGTGTGTCACCCCAGTAGTAAGGTGATTACATGAGGAGGTTTGTTACAGTGTGTCACCCCAGTAGTAAGGTGATTACATGAGGAGGAGGCATGTTACAGTGTGTCACCCCAATTCTAAGAAGATTACATGAGGAGGTTTCTTACAGTGTGTTATCATGATGATAGGGACATGAGGAGGTTTTTGTTACAGTGTATTATCAGAATGATAACCCCTTAAGAACATTGGGGGAGATATATAAAGACCTGTGCAGAGGAAAAGTGGAGCAGTTGCCCATAGCAACCAATCAGATCGCTGCTTTCATTTTCAGAGGCCTTTTAAAAAAATAAACAAGCGATCTGATTGGTTGCTATGGGCAACTGGTCAACTTATCCTCTGCACAGGTTTTAATAAATCTCCCCCATTGGATGTAAATATACATCTTGGTGCCCTGGTACTTAAAGGAGTACTCTGGTGCAGAGTTTTCCTGCTCCGTCCTGCCCGGGCTGCAAAAAAATGAAAATAAACCATCTCTCACCTTCCTGGGTTCCCGCGGAGCGCCACTACAGCTGATGGGTCCTCCGGTCCATCTTATTCATACTTCCGTGTGAACGAATCGTCACATGGCGCTCAGCCTATTATGGGCCGAGGCAGAACATCGCGGCGGCGATTGGCTGAGTGCCATGTGACGCTTCGTTACACCCGGAAGTATGAAGAGGATGGACCGGAGGACCGATCAGCTGTAGTGGCGCTCCGCGGGAACCCAGGAAGGTGAGAGATGGTTTATTTTCATTTTTTTTTGCAGCCCGGGCAGGACGGAGCAGGAATACTGCCCCAGAGTACTCCTTTAAAAGGGTACTCCTCCTCTAGACATCTTATCCTCTATCCAAAGGATATGGGATAAGATGTCTGATCGCAGGGGTCCCGCCATTGGGGACCCCTGCGATCTCGGCTGTGCATACAACCCCCCCCCCTTTTTTTTCCAGGACTTGACCCCTGGGGCAGTGTATGTGTATGGGGCATTCCTGGGGGCCCAAAGCAGCTAGCCCTTTAGCCCCACCGGTCCACTGCGCTGCAGCCAGGGCCGGTTTTTCCTATAAGGCACTTTTCATGGGGGCAGCAATCCCGACCGCTGAACACCCCTCCCCCCCCTCCTGTGACAGGCACCGCGGTGGCCGGCGGCTTCAGGACTGTGCGCATCATTATGAGTCCCCACAGTCACAGATGACTCATACAGCCGGGCCCCCAACTGTGAGCCGCTCCTGCCATCAGTGGAGATCCAGGGGAGGGGAAATATACCTGCTCTGTTGTGTCCTATGTGTACACATATGGACCCCTTCACTGCCTTCCTATAGCAGTGTTTCCCAAGCAGTGTGCATCCAGCTGTTGAAAACCACAGCTCCCAGCATGCCCAGATAGCCAAAAGCTGTCTGGATATGCTGGGAGTTGTAGTTTTGCTATATCTGTATGCACCTGCTTGGGAAACACTGCCATACACACAGCGATCTCAACCTCCAGCTCAGCTCCTCCCCTGCTGGTCATGTGATCATAGACTCATACGGAGGCCTGCTGGGGTCAGAGGAAGGACCAGAGTGCAGGTGAACAGTGGGTGATGGCATGACAGGCAGGTTACATAGGTAACACTATAAATACTGTGCCCTGACCCCTGCCAATCCTCACCCCATTGTGAGTTCTAACCCTGTACTGTGTATATCCCTCTACTATGACATCACTGTGTGTATTATCTCTGTATGGTGACATCACTGTGGGTATTATCCCTGTACTATGACATCACTGTGTGTATTATCTCTGTATGGTGACATCAATGTGTGTATTATCCCTGTACTGTGACATCACTGTGTGCAGTTTCCCTGTACTATGACATCACTGTGTGTATTATCCCTGTACTGTGACATCACTGTGTGTATTATCTCTGTATGGTGACATCACTGTGGGTATTATCCCTGTACTGTGACATCACTGTGTGTATTATCCCTGTACTGTGACATCACTGTGTGTATTATCTCTGTATGGTGACATCACTGTGGGTATTATCCCTGTACTGTGACATCACTGTGTGCAGTTTCCCTGTACTATGACATCACTGTGTGTATTATCCCTGTACTGTGACATCATCATGTGTATTATCCCTGTACTGTGACCTCAATGGGGGAGATTTATCAAAACCTGTGCAGAGGAAAAGTTGCCCAGTTGCCCATAGCAACCAATCAGATCACTTCTTTCATTTTTAACAAGGCCTCTGCAAAATGAAAGAAGCGATTTGATTGGTTGCTATGGGCAACTGGTCAACTTTTCCTTTGCACAGGTTTTGATAAATCTCCCCCAATGTGTGTATTATCTCTGTACGGTGACATCACTGTGTGTATTATCCTTGCACTGTGACATCACTGTGTGTATTATCCCTGTACTGTGACATCACTGTTTGTATTATCCCTGCACTGTGACATCACTGTGTGCATTATCACTGTACTGTGACATCACTGTGTGCATTATACTGTACTGTGACATCACTGTGTGTATTATCCCTCTACTGTGACATCATCGTGTGTATTATCCCTGTACTGTGACCTCAATGTGTGTATTATCTCTGTACGGTGACATCACTGTGTGTATTATCCCTGTACTGTGACATCACTGTGTGTATTATCCCTGTACTGTGACATCACTGTGTGCATTATCACTGTACTGTGACATCACTGTGTGCATTATCACTGTACTGTAACATCACTGTGCGCATTATCACTGTACTGTGACATCACTGTGTGTATTATCCCTGTACTGTGACATCATCGTTTGTATTATCCCTGTACTGTGACATCACTGTGTGTATTATCTCTGTACGGTGACATCACTGTGTA